>NC_084638.1:31876794-32004294 GCF_033978795.1 Nerophis ophidion | reverse complement strand
GATATATCATTTCATTTGAAATCTCAAAACAAAGAGAAACTAGAAAAAGGCAGAGAGAATTAGAAAAAGAAATGGAAAAAATTCATATAAATTCTCTTTTGCAGTCTGATTACAATAAGATGCTGGAACTGAAAAATGAATACAACTCTCTTCTTCTTCATGGGGAAGTATCTAAACTCCTGCTGAAAAATAAACAAAAACATTTTGAAATATCCGATAAACCACAAAAACTTCTATCTAGACAGCTCAAAGGAGATCAAGCCAAAGCTGCTATTCACAAAATATGCTCAAAAACAGGTGAAACATGTACAGATCTAAAGGATATCAATAATGTCTTCAAAGACTTTTATTCAGAATGATATCAATCTAATTCAGCTATATCGGTTAATGATTTCAATGATTTTTTTACCACATTAAACTTACCTCAACTGAGTCCAAATCATCAGAATTCTTTAGACAACACTATTTCAACTGAAGAACTGCAAAAAGCACTGAAATCTTTCTCCTTGAATAAAAGCCCTGGTCCAGATGGATTTGGTGCGGAGTTTTATCAAGCTTTCAGTGAAATACTATCCCCTATAATACTTAGAATGTTAAATGATTCTTTTGTGAACAACAAACTTCCAAGTTCTTTGTATGAAGCCCATATATGTATAATACCAAAAAAGGGAAAAAATCCACTTGATCCAGCCAATTATAGACCTATCTCCCTGCTCAATTTAGACCATAAGATTCTAACTAAGGTACTCGCAACCACATAACAGAAATGATTCATCCAGATCAGGTGGGTTTCATCCCGGACAGACCTTCTTTTGGCAATGTACGGAGATTACTGAACGTATTGTACTCTGACTGCACAGGAAACAAAAAGGCTGCCGTCCTGACTCTGGATGCTCATAAAGCTTTTGATTCAATTGAGTGGGCTTATCTTTTTCATGTTCCCAAATTATTTGGATTGGGAGAACATTTCATAAAATGGGTTCAAATCATTTATTCTGCACCAAAATCATATGTCATAACTAATAATGTAATATGGGATAGTTTTGAATTACACCGCGGAGTGAGACAGGGTGACTGCCTTTCGCCCTTACTCTTCAATTTGGCCCTCGAACCACTGGCTATTGGTTTAAGAATGAAGTCTAATATTAAAGGATTTTCAGTGGGCTCATCAGAGAGTCTCATCTCACTTTATGCAGATGATGTACTTGTTACACTTACTGAGCCAGAAGTTGCACTACCACTTCTTTTAGAATATGTAGACTCTTTTGGTAGAATATCTGGTTATAAAATAAACTGGTCCAAAAGTGAGCTTATGTTCCTAGGAGATCATGTTGAGATCAGTCAAAATCCAGTTAAAGTCGCAGAAAATTACATATCCTATCTTGGCTTAAAAATATCTCAAAATGATGAATCATTACTAAAGTTGAACTTTATTGAAGCCTTTGAGAGACTGAAAGTGTGTATTGAGTATCTGAAGACCCTACCTCTCTCTATGTTAGGCAAGGTGAATGCTATCAAAATGATCACCTTGCCAAAATGTATTTATCTTTTTCAAAATTGACCAATTGTAATTCCTGTAGATTTTTTCCAAAAACTTGAATCTTTAGTTCTAGATTTTGTGTGGGGATGTAAAAAACGCAGAATATCCAAAAAGCACTTATTTAGATCTACAGAGGAAGGGGGACTGGATCTTCCAATGTTCAAAAATTATTATTGGGCATCAAATCTGAACGCATTGACCTATTGGAAGATGGGGTCCCCAAATAATGAATCTCTTAATTCTGCTCCCTTATGGCTGAAATTGGAACTGCAGTCATTAGTGAAACCTTATACATCATTGCTATCGCTACTTTTGACTAAACCAGTCTCTTCAATTAAATCAATACGTCATAGTGTTGTAGTACGAAATTCTATCAAAATTCTTTCTCAAATTAAAAAACAATTGAATATTTCCAATGTGACTATGTATTCACCAAAATATCACAATCATGCATTTATTCCATCGATAACAGATACAACATTTTTTGACTGGTACTCAAATGGAATTAAATGCATCAAAGACATTTATGTCGAGGAAAGTCTTGTGTCATTTGAGCATTTGCGAATCAAATTTAATTTGTCCCAATTCAGTTGGTTTTGCTATTTGCAGGTAAAAACATTTATCAAAGAAAACATTTCAAAGTCTCAGCTGGTAAATGAAAAACATCCTCTTTTAGAAGTATTAAATTTACCACCCACAAGTAAAAAGTCTATCGCTAAATTTGTCAGCTGCTTCATTATGTCCATGACATCAGCAGACAGTGTTAAAAGAGCATGGGAACAGGAACTAAGAACAACAATACCCAATCAGCAATGGGAACAGACACTCTCTCAAATTCACAAGTGCTCAATTAACAGCAGACATAGGCTCATACAGTTGAAAGTGATTCATCCTTTTTACTATTCGAAAGTTTTATTACACACATTTTATCCTGATACATCTCCACTTTGTGATAAATGTAAATCTGCTGAAGGATCATTGTCTCACTCCTTTTGGGGATGTCCAATTATTCAATCATTTTGGTCCAGCATTTTCTTTTTTTACTCGGGGGTATATCAGAGACAAATTGTCCCTGATAGGGATATGATCTTATTTGGGTGGTCTTCAGAAACACAAAAGCTTCCAAAACATATTAGAAGTGTGTTGCTGCTTGGGACGGTTTTGGCCAAAAGACTCATTCTCAGAGACTGGAATAGTCTATCTGCACCCAACTTCAGGAACTGCTTAAATGAACTTGTGAATGTAATGACTCTTGAAAAAATAAGATTTATAAACTCTACAAATATGAACAAATGGGAATTAACCTGGAAACCTTTACTGACATATATTGAAGCATAACTTATAGACATTTAAAGAAAAACTAAACTGCCATCTTATTGTAGTTGTATTCCTTTTTTATCTTTATTGTTATTATCTTTTGTACTGATTCAACACTACACTTGTTTTTCTTGTGTCACTTCTGATATGGTTTTGTCATGGTTTACTTGCTTTTTTGTTCAGTTTTTTTTGTATTGATCAAGCCCTGTAACTTTTCCTTTTTTTCCCCTCTAAGTGTGTACGGTGGACAGGCCCTCGGGAGGTGATCTTGTGAACACTTGCTGAGGATCCTTGATGCCGAGGTATGTTCATCCATTTTGCTGTGATCTGGATAGCCTGCTGATCGTGAGCCGCAGCAGGATGGATGGATATATGTATATATATATGTATGGATATATATATGTGTGTGTGTATGTGTATATATATATATATATACAATATTTGGGTATATTTTCTAATAATGTCTGTATTGTAAACCTTGAGTTGTTAAAGTTCATGTGCACCTCTCTCCTCAAGTGTGTATGTGTGTGTGTATGAGTGGATGTGACTGTTTGTCATTTTAACTGTAAAATCAAATCAAATATATTTGCACAAAAAAAAAAGTAAGATGAAATGTTTCAAATAAGGGTGATATTTGCTTCTTTTCTGTCTGATAAGATCATTCTTCTCACTAAGCAGATTTGATGTTAGTGTTTCACTTGTTTTAAGGGTTTTGCTCCTAAATGATCTCAGTAAGATATTACAGCTTGTTGCTGAGATGTTATAGAATAGAATAAAATACAATAGAATGGACTTTATTGTCATTATATTTGCATAGAACGAGATTAAGGACTCCAACTTAAGGTGCGGTAGTGGAAACAAATATGGGCACGAGAGGTAATAAAGGAAAAACTATCAATTGAAATAAACAGACTACAATCCAATAAAAATAAGAAGCAATCCTGTACAATATACAAAACACTATAGAAATACAAAATACTGTACAATATACAGAACAAGACAAGAGTACCAAAGTAATAAATAATAATCAGTGTCGGACGTATTGCACTTGAAGGGAATAAGCGGTAGAAAATGGATGGATGGGTAGTATTGCACAGTAGGGTATTAGGGTAGGATATTGTATAGGGGTGAATTATTATTATTATTATTATTTTTTTTATTATTATTATTATTAAGTTAGAGTTCAACATGGTGACAGCTCTGGGAAAGAAGCTGTCTCTGAGTCTGTTTGTTCTGGCTCTGATGCACCTGAAGCGCCTGCCCGATGGTAGCAGGTGGAACAGGTGGAAGCCGGGGTGTGTGCTGTCCTTGGTGATGCTTTTTGCTTTGTTGAGGTACCGGGAGTTATGTCAATCCTTCAAGGAGGGCAGGGGGCAGCCGATGATTTTTTGTGGAGACTTGATGACCCTCTGAATCGCCTGTTTGTCTGCTTCGGTGCAGCTGGCGTACCACACTCTTATGACCTATATTGAGTAAAACATGCTTGAAACTAGAATATCAACTGTTGAAAATCTGTGTCATCAGCACAAGTAGAAAACTGCTTTTTTAAAGTAAAAAATGTCTTACTTCAAGCATGAAAAAAAAAATCATGATGCCGAACGCATATCGTTACGTCAAGATAATGGCCTTAGCGTTTACTTCATGTAAGAATACTCTTCAACATATTGAGGAAAAAGGTCTCTTTTTTTCTACCAAGAAAAGTGCACTTGTTATTAGTGAGAATATACTTATTTTAAGGTATTTTTTGGTCCATAGAGGTTTGCTAATTTGACCTGTTTTGGAAAGTCTTGACAAGATAAACCTTCTTCTTTTATTGGCAGATAATATTGCTAAATACCCCTAATTTTAGTTTGTTTTTTTCTCGTTTTTGAACACTGACTTTTTGCAGTGCAGGATGTTTCCTACCAGTTTGAAGCCATGTCTGAAGGGTTCCGAGGTGGAATGTTCTGCGCTGGCCGATGGCGGCGTCGGGGGGGGGGGGCACTGCACCGCATGCCCATGGTGACGAGGAAACAGCTGACGCAGGCAACAACGGCATAGACCAACATCTGAAGGATGACAGGTGAACATTTATTTTTACCTTGAGATCCTTTAATCAGCTATTCAGTAATTCTATATAACTCACCAAAAGTGGGAGTTGTGCCGTGCGAGCGATCTTTGGAGACGCCATGTTGGCGATGAGGATGCCCAGCGGGTTGGCTGTGGAGGAACAGCGGGCTAAAGATGATCACCTCCATGTCAAGTGTCTCCCATAAAATTGCTCATAGACACCTTGTAACTCACTTGGTCTGCCAGAGCATAAGACCATGTAGCAGGAAGGGATCAGTGTTGCCAACGTAACCACTTTCTTGCTATATTGCGTAATCAGACCTCTTTTTCCAAAAAGTGACTCATCCATTGGAAAGACTTTTGTAGACCATGAATGCATGTGACCAGCGAGTGCATCTGTGGGCCCCTCCCACATCTAAAATCACTCTAGGGATGTAACCATGAATGGTATTAATGATAACCGCGGTAAAACACCCCACAGTTAGTATTACCATTTTAAAGGGCGGTACAGCTTGGTTGGTAGAGCGGCCGTGCCAGCAACTTGAGGGTTCCAGGTTCGATCCCCGCTTGCGCCATCCTGGTCCAGTGGTTCTCAAATAATAGGACCTCTTTAAATACTTGACAGTTTGAAGCAGTTTTCAATAGAAGTAGTAAATTCAATAATTAATTAATGTTTTACAATATATATTTACATATGTAATAATATTGACCAATATTCTTGTAAATTTATAGTGAATTTAAAAGTACATTCGTTAATTGTGGAACTGTGACAACACTCATTCTAAACATGAATGTTTTGCATTTCATGTTTTTTTACAGCCATTTATGCAAAATAGTGGATTATTCCAAGGCAAACCACCGCCGCCAACAAATACACTATATTGCCAAAAGTATCTGGCCACCTGCCTTGACTCACATATGAACTTGAAGGGCCATATCATTCCTAACCCATAGCGTTCAATATGATGTGGGTCCACCTTTTGCAGCTATTACAGCTTCAACTTTTCTGGGAAGGCTGTCCACAAGGTTGCCGAGTGTCTTTATAGGAATTTTCCACCATTCTTCCAAAAGCGCATTGGGGAGGTCACACACTGATGTTGGTGGAGAAGGCCTGGCCTGGCTCTCAGTCTCCATTCTAATTCATCCCAAAGGTGTTCTATTGATAATTAGTGGGAGACCCGACAACACTGATGCATCGACATCTGCGTCGAGCTCAATGAACCAAACACTGTGTCAGTGTGCAGTAACAGCTAATCCTTTCGATAGCTCAGTTGATAAAGTGGAAAGCTGTATTAGCTTATGCTGAGTTCTTTAGGGCACTGGTTCAAATCCAGCTCGATGGATCACTCATTACGTTTTTACCATGAATTGATTAACGTGGAATCCGACCCCGACTTAAGTTGAAAAACTTATTCGGGTGTTACCATTTAGTGGTCAATTGTACAGAATATGTACTGAACTGTGCAATCTACTAATAAAAGTTTCAATCAATCAATCAATAGTGCGTAATCAGAGCGCATGTGTAAAAAAAAAAAAAATTCCCAGTCCACAACTATCCTCATTCACAACACGTTCTCTTAGATTTCCATGTTATGATACATGTTCACATTATTTATTGCCTGTATCTAAAAAGTATTTAAAAAAATATAGTATTATTTAAATGAAGATATGAAATAATCCTAAATGAAATTCAATGACTTGGTTTATATTATTGGATATACTAGGTCATAAAATCAGTGTCAGTTGAGTTGGTCCATAGATTTCCTGTAGGGAATTTTAATGCCCAGCAGATGTCAGTATTTAGTGACACAGGATCAATACAGTTTATAAATGTGTCAAAAGGCTGTGCAACGCCTCATCAACCCATCACTAACAATCACACAGGTCAGGTAATGTCAAGACTTTAATCTACACTGGACATAGGCAGTCTTCTTTACTGTCAAAGACTTTTTGACAAATCAATCAAACAGAGCCCACAGTCAAATGACAAATTCAGTATTACTTTTCAACAGACATTTATTTCATCTTGTAGTTTGTGGTCTGGACATTTGACACAGGAATTTAACTTGTCCACACACCATCCTGAATCACGGTTTCAATCGTAGTCCATGTTAACTACCAAACCGTAACTTAAAAGGGTTGGTTGAACAAGTATAAGGACTAGCAGGTCATTGCTAATGTTGCTAATAGGCACAGTACTCATGGACTAAGTTTTGGGGAAATTCCTATTGAAATCAATGGGACATCCTTCAAAGTTCCACTTATTCCATCTGATTCCAACTGTTCCAACTTCAAAATTTTCAGACTCTTCAGGAATCGTGTGTTTGATTTTAACAATGCTAAAATAATTTCGGGATTTCAGTTCATCATCAGCATTGGAGCAATCACACGCAATTCCTTCAGGAATTGCCTCATCTAGTTTTTAATGTTTAATAAAAAAAATAAAAAAAATAATGACAAATAAAGATACAACAATACAACTTTTCGAAGTTTTAACCTATTCAAACCATTCCACCTTCGAACTTTCTTCAGCCTCACAATACTTGTGCTATAGTTGTAGGAAATGTCTCAAAACCTCTTCAGAAGTGCCGACAAAATCCAAAAAGGGCAGAAAATGCATATTTTTGGAAAACTTTTTTTCTCGAAAATGTCGTAAGGGGGGGGGGCCTTACGCAAAAATTCACAAAAACGAACTTTCTTCCGTCGCACAATACTTGTGCTATAGTTGTAGGAAATGTCTCAAAACCTCTTCAGAAGTGCCGACAAAACCCAAAAAGGGCAGAAAATGCATATTTTTGGGGAAAAAAATTCTCGAAAATGTCGTAAGGGGGGCGCCTTACGCAAAAATTCCCAAAAACGAACTTTCTTCAGCCGCACAATACTGGTGTCATAGTTGTAGGAAATGTTTCAAAACCTCTTCAGAAGTGCTGACAAAACCCAAAAAGGGTGGAAAATGCATATTTTTGGAAAAAAAAAATTCTCGAAAATGTCGTAAGGGGGGGCCTTACGCAAAAATTCCCAAAAACGAACTTTCTTCAGCAGCACAATACTTGTTCTATAGTTGTAGGAAATGTCTCAAAACTTCTTCAGAAGTGCCGACAAAACCCAAAAAGGGCAGAAAATGCATATTTTTAGAAAACTTTATTTCACGAAAATGTCGTAGGGGGGGGGGGCCTTACGCAAAAATCCCCAATAAAGGAACGTGCTTCAGCCGCACAATACTTGTGCTATAGTTGTAGGAAATGTCTCAAAACCTCTTCAGAAGTGCCGATAAAACCCAAAAAGGACAGAAAATGCATAATTTTGGAAAAAAGAAATTCTCGAGAATGTCGTAAGGGGGGGGCCTTACGCAAAAATTCCCAAAAACGAACTTGATTCAGCCGCACAATACTTGTGCTATAGCTTTTTCTGGCGACTACTCCTTCCACATTTTTCAACGCGTTTTAACTGTTCCACCGTCGAAGCTTTCTTCTGCATAAGAAGTGGAAAAATTCTCTGTTTTCCCGAAATTCCGTATTACAATTTGTCATTTCAACATGTTATTACTTCAATAATTCTCCACCGATTGAAAAATTGTGCAAGACATCAATAAATTTAGATTAGATAGTACTTTATTTATTCCTTCAGGAGAGTAAATGCCTTGGCAGAAGACACCTCCTGCCAAAGATGCCTATACCGCAGGATTTTTAATTTTTCAAATGTTGCCGTTGACATCAGCGATGCTGTTTGGAACAGAAATGATATATTAAGTAAGTAGAAAGAAAACACAAGGAGCCCGGGCAACAGCAGCGAAGGGCTGCCCGGCCGCCGGGCAGCCCATGCATGCTGTGCCCTCCGGGCAACAGCAGCGAAGGGCTGCCCGGCCGCCGGGCAGCCCATGCATGCTGTGCCCTCCGGGCAACAGCAGCGAAGGGCTGCCCGGCCGCCGGGCAGCCCATGCATGCTGTGCCCTCCGGGCAACAGCAGCGAAGGGCTGCCCGGCCGCCGGGCAGCCCATGCATGCTGTGCCCTCCGGGCAACAGCAGCGAAGGGCTGCCCGGCCGCCGGGCAGCCCATGCATGCTGTGCCCTCCGGGCAACAGCAGCGAAGGGCTGCCCGGCCGCCGGGCAGCCCATGCATGCTGTGCCCTCCGGGCAACAGCAGCGAAGGGCTGCCCGGCCGCCGGGCAGCCCATGCATGCTGTGCCCTCCGGGCAACAGCAGCGAAGGGCTGCCCGGCCGCCGGGCAGCCCATGCATGCTGTGCCCTCCGGGCAACAGCAGCGAAGGTCTGCCCGGCCGCCGGGCAGCCCATGCATGCTGTGCCCTCCGGGCAACAGCAGCGAAGGTCTGCCCGGCCGCCGGGCAGCCCATGCATGCTGTGCCCTCCGGGCAACAGCAGCGAAGGTCTGCCCGGCCGCCGGGCAGCCCATGCATGCTGTGCCCTCCGGGCAACAGCAGCGAAGGTCTGCCCGGCCGCCGGGCAGCCCATGCATGCTGTGCCCTCCGGGCAACAGCAGCGAAGGTCTGCCCGGCCGCCGGGCAGCCCATGCATGCTGTGCCCTCCGGGCAACAGCAGCGAAGGTCTGCCCGGCCGCAGACTGGCTGCGTAGTCCTTATAGCTGTTCTACCAACCTTTTTAAGTAACGGTTGGGTAGTTAACATGGGTGCCAATTGCCTCGTACCTTAGTAGCTGTTTAGCCAACCCTTTTAAGTTACGGTTTTAAGAAGTACCAAGTGTTGAAACCGTGGGTCAGAATGGTGTGTGTAAAAGCAAAATGCCTGTGTCAGTCTCCCAGCATTGAAGCGTTCGTATACAATTCCTTCAGGAATGGCCTCATTTACTTTTAAATGTTTAATAAAATAGGAAATTAACTATAAATAATGATACAACAATACAATGGTTCCACATTTTTTAACCTATCACCATTTTGGAATGTCCAGGATTTTCCAAAATTCTTGCTTCTACAAAGTCTTCTTTGCAGCGATTACTCTTTTCACAGTTTTCAACATGTTACAACTTTCAGAGTCCAAGGGTTTTGCTATTAATAGAACATTGACGGTCTACTTCACTGTTTGGGCAGCACATCAAAATCACCAGCCGATGGTAAAACGCATATCAAATGTCACATTTTAATAGAGCATTTGTCAAAAAGTTTGCTTTCACAATTTTACTATCAGGGAGATTGACAAGGGCATTTAGCTTTTCCACACACCATCCTGACTCACGGTTTCAACGATTGGTACTTGTTAAAACTGTAACTTAAAATGGTTTGCTGAACAGCTATCAAGGTTCGATGCAATAGGCGCCCATGTTAACTACCCAACCGTAACTTAAAAAGGTTGGTTGAGCAGGAATAACGACTATGCGGCCAGATTCCCAGGTGACTGGGCATTTCATTACTACTGTTGCCCAGAGGGCACAGTATGCATGGGCTGCCTGTGCAATATCTCAATTCCTGGTTATTCTGAATGATAATTAGTGGGAGACCCGACAACACTGATGCATCGACATCTGCGTCGAGCTCAATGAACCAAACACTGTGTCAGTGTGCAGTAACAGCTAATCCTTTCGATAGCTCAGTTGATAAAGTGGAAAGCTGTATTAGCTTATGCTGAGTTCTTTAGGGCACTGGTTCAAATCCAGCTCGATGGATCACTCATTACGTTTTTACCATGAATTGATTAACGTGGAATCCGACCCCGACTTAAGTTGAAAAACTTATTCGGGTGTTACCATTTAGTGGTCAATTGTACAGAATATGTACTGAACTGTGCAATCTACTAATAAAAGTTTCAATCAATCAATCAATAGTGCGTAATCAGAGCACATGTGTAAAAAAAAAAAAAAAAAAAAAAAAAAAAAAAAAAAAAAAAATTCCCAGTCCACAACTATCCTCATTCACAACACGTTCTCTTAGATTTCCATGTTATGATACATGTTCACATTATTTATTGACTGTATCTAAAAAGTATTTAAAAAAATATGGTATTATTTAAATGAAGATATGAAATAATCCTAAATGAAATTCAATGACTTGGTTTATATTATTGGATATACTAGGTCATAAAATCAGTGTCAGTTGAGTTGGTCCATAGATTTCCTGTAGGGAATTTTAATGTCCAGCAGATGTCAGTATTTAGTGACACAGGATCAATACTGTCTATAAATGTGTCAAAAGGCTGTGCAACGCCTCATCAACCCATCACTAACAAACACACACGTCAGGTAATGTCAAGACTTTAATCTACACTGGACATAGGCAGTCTTCTTTACTGTCAAAGACTTTTTGATGAATCAATCAAACAGAACCCCCAGTCAAATGACAAATTCAGTATTACTTTTCAACAGACTTTTATTTAATCTTGTTGTTTGTGGTCTGGACATTTGACACAGGAATTTAACTTTTCCACACACCATCCTGAATCACGGTTTTAATCGTAGTCCATGTTAACTACCAAACCGTAACTTAAAAGGGTTGGTTGAACAACTATAAGGACTAGCAGGTCATTGCTGATGTTGCTAATAGGCACAGTACTCATGGACTAAGTTTTGGGGAAATTCCTATTGAAATCAATGGGACATCCTTCAAAGTTCCACTTATTACATCTGATTCCAACTGTTCCAACTTCAAAACTTTCAGACTCTTCAGGAATCGTGTGCTTGATTTCAACAATGCTAAAATAATTTCAGGATTTCGGTTCATCATCAGCATTGGAGCAATCACACGCAATTCCTTCAGGAATTGCCTGATCTAGTTTTTAATGTTTAATAAAAAATAACAAATAAAATAACGACAAAAAAAGATACAACATTACAACATTTCGAAGTTTTAACCTATTCAAACCATTCCACCTTCGACTCATTGCACCATTCTGGAAATTCAAACTTCCCCTTTTCCTTGTCAAAAAAAGTTGAGGATTTTCCAGAATTCCTGCTTTTCCGAAGCCCTATTTCCACCCTTTTTCTGGCGACTACACCTTCCACATTTTTCAACGCGTTTTAACTTTTCCACCGTCGAAGCTTTCTTCTGCATAAGAAGTGGAAAAATTCTCTGTTTTCCCGAAATTCCGTATTACCATTTGTCATTTCAACATGTTATTACTTCAACAATTCTCCACCGATTGAAAAATTGTCCAAGACATCAATAAATTTAGATTAGATACTACTTTATTTATTCCTTCAGGAGAGTAAATGCCTTGGCAGAAGACACCTCCTGCCAAAGATGCCTATACCGCAGGATTTTTAATTTTTCAAATGATCATCAAATGTTGCCGTTGACATCATTTTTATGCACTGAAATTTTTTACACTGAATTTTTTTCAAGCTGAATTTTTTTACACTGAATTTTTTTTATGCTGAATTTTTATACCCTAAAACTTTATACACAACACTTTTATACGCCGAAATTGTTTTCACTGAATTTTTATGCACTGAAATTTTTTACACTCAATTTCTACACAGAATTTTTTTTGCACTGAATTTTTTTCACATTCGTTTTTTCACACTGATTTTTTTTTACGCTGAATTTTTATACACCAAATTTTTATACACAGAACTTTTTACGCTGAAATTTTTCACACCTAATTTTCTTTACGCTGAAATCATACACTAAATTTTTATATACTGATTTTTTTTACATTAAATATTTATACACTGAATTTATTTACAAATACTTTTTTTACACTTAATTTTTATACATTGCATTTTTTTTACACTGAATTTTTACACACTGACTTTTTATTCACAAAAATTTTTTACACTAAATTTTTATCAAGCTGAATTTTTTTACACTGAATTTTTTTTATGCTGAATTTTTACACCCTGAATTTTTATAACACAACACTTTTATACGCTGACATTTTTTTCACTGAATTTTTATGCACTGAAATTATTTACAGTCAATTTTTACACACAGAATTTTTTTTTGCACTGAATTTTTTCCCCATTTATTTTTTTACACTGATTTTTTTTACGCTGAATTTTTATACACCAAAATTTTATACGCTGAAATTTTTACTATGAATATTTATAGACAAAACATTTTTTACGCTGAAATTTTTCACACCTAATTTTCTTTACGCAGAAATCATACACTAAATTTTTATATACTGATATTTTTTACATCAAATATTTATACACTGAATTTCTTTACAAATACTTTTTTTTTACATTGCATTTTTTTACCCTGATTTTTTACACACTGAATTTTTGTGCACTGAAATTTTTACCACTGAATTGTTTTACGCTGAATTTTTTGCACTGATTTTTTTTATGTTGAATATTTTTACACTGAATTTTTTTGACGCTACATTTTTATACTCTGAATTTTAATACACTGAATTTTTTTACACCAATTTTTTGTACTGAATTTTTTTACACTGAATTTTTATACATTGCATTTTTTTACACTGAATATATAATTCTTTGTTGATTGAGTACAAAAAAATGCAGATGATTGTGTGGGTGTTGATGTTATTACATCATGTGTCCACAGGGGGCAGTGTAGTGTTGGTCACACACGCACAGGTGTGGGGGATTACAGGTATTAGCTGGGAGTTCATGTGTTTGCTTTTGTGTTTGTTTTACAAGGGAAAAAAAGCTCCACCCCCCTGGAAAAGAAGGAAAGAAGGGAAGAATAATGTGGATTTATTGAGGAGAAAGAGAAGTGAATATTTGGTGGCGTTTAAGAAGTGTTTGTGTTCCACCTGCATGACAAGATGAGGACTTTTTTTAAGGCAGCACTTCCAACAAGAAGAAGATGAGGACATGTTTGAGGCAGCACTTCCAACAAGAAGAAGATGAGGACATGTTTGAGGCAGCACTTCCAACAAGAAGAAGATGAGGACATGTTTGAGGCAGCACTTCCAACAAGAAGAAGATGAGGACATGTTTGAGGCAGCACTTCCAACAAGAAGAAGATGAGGACATGTTTGATGCAGCACATCCAACAAGAAGAAGATGAGGACATGTTTGAGGCAGCACTTCCAACAAGAAGAAGATGAGGACATGTTTGAGGCAGCACTTCCAACAAGAAGAAGAAGATGAGGACATGTTTGAGGCAGCACTTCCAACAAGAAGAAGATGAGGACATGTTTGAGGCAGCACTTCCAACAAGAAGAAGATGAGGACATGTTTGAGGCAGCACTTCCAACAACAAGAAGAAGATGAGGACATGTTTGAGGCAGCACTTCCAACAACAAGAAGAAGATGAGGACATGTTTGAGGCAGCACTTCCAACAAGAAGAAGAAGATGAGGACATGTTTGAGGCAGCACTTCCAACAAGAAGAAGATGAGGACATGTTTGAGGCAGCACTTCCAACAAGAAGAAGATGAGGACATGTTTGAGGCAGCACTTCCAACAAGAAGAAGATGAGGACATGTTTGAGGCAGCACTTCCAACAAGGAGAAGATGAGGACATGTTTGAGGCAGCACTTCCAACAAGAAGAAGATGAGGACATGTTTGAGGCAGCACTTCCAACAAGAAGAAGAAGATGAGGACATGTTTGAGGCAGCACTTCCAACAAGAAGAAGATGAGGACATGTTTGAGGCAGCACTTCCAACAAGAAGAAGATGATGAGGACATGTTTGAGGCAGCACTTCCAACAAGAAGAAGATGAGGACATGTTTGAGGCAGCACTTCCAACAAGAAGAAGAAGATGAGGACATGTTTGAGGCAGCACTTCCAACAAGAAGAAGATGAGGACATGTTTGAGGCAGCACTTCCAACAAGAAGAAGATGAGGACATGTTTGAGGCAGCACTTCCAACAAGAAGAAGATGAGGACATGTTTGAGGCAGCACTTCCAACAAGAAGAAGAAGATGAGGACATGTTTGAGGCAGCACTTCCAACAAGAAGAAGATGAGGACATGTTTGAGGCAGCACTTCCAACAAGAAGAAGAAGATGAGGACATGTTTGAGGCAGCACTTCCAACAAGAAGAAGATGAGGACATGTTTGAGGCAGCACTTCCAACAAGAAGAAGATGAGGACATGTTTGAGGCAGCACTTCCAACAAGAAGAAGAAGATGAGGACATGTTTGAGGCAGCACTTCCAACAAGAAGAAGATGAGGACATGTTTGAGGCAGCACTTCCAACAAGAAGAAGATGAGGACATGTTTGAGGCAGCACTTCCAACAAGAAGAAGATGAGGACATGTTTGAGGCAGCACTTCCAACAAGAAGAAGAAGATGAGGACATGTTTGAGGCAGCACTTCCAACAAGAAGAAGATGAGGACATGTTTGAGGCAGCACTTCCAACAAGAAGAAGAAGATGAGGACATGTTTGAGGCAGCACTTCCAACAAGAAGAAGATGAGGACATGTTTGAGGCAGCACTTCCAACAAGAAGAAGATGAGGACATGTTTGAGGCAGCACTTCCAACAAGAAGAAGATGAGGACATGTTTGAGGCAGCACTTCCAACAAGAAGAAGATGAGGACATGTTTGAGGCAGCACTTCCAACAAGAAGAAGATGAGGACATGTTTGAGGCAGCACTTCCAACAAGAAGAAGATGAGGACATGTTTGAGGCAGCACTTCCAACAAGAAGAAGATGAGGACATGTTTGAGGCAGCACTTCCAACAAGAAGAAGATGAGGACATGTTTGAGGCAGCACTTCCAACAAGAAGAAGATGAGGACATGTTTGAGGCAGCACTTCCAACAAGAAGAAGAAGATGAGGACATGTTTGAGGCAGCACTTCCAACAAGAAGAAGAAGATGAGGACATGTTTGAGGCAGCACTTCCAACAAGAAGAAGAAGATGAGGACATGTTTGAGGCAGCACTTCCAACAAGAAGAAGAAGATGAGGACATGTTTGAGGCAGCACTTCCAACAAGAAGAAGATGAGGACATGTTTGAGGCAGCACTTCCAACAAGAAGAAGATGAGGACATGTTTGAGGCAGCACTTCCAACAAGAAGAAGATGAGGACATGTTTGAGGCAGCACTTCCAACAAGAAGAAGATGAGGACATGTTTGAGGCAGCACTTCCAACAAGAAGAAGATGAGGACATGTTTGAGGCAGCACTTCCAACAAGAAGAAGAAGATGAGGACATGTTTGAGGCAGCACTTCCAACAAGAAGAAGATGAGGACATGTTTGAGGCAGCACTTCCAACAAGAAGAAGATGAGGACATGTTTGAGGCAGCACTTCCAACAAGAAGAAGAAGATGAGGACATGTTTGAGGCAGCACTTCCAACTAGAAGAAGATGAGGACATGTTTGAGGCAGCACTTCCAACAAGAAGAAGATGAGGACATGTTTGAGGCAGCACTTCCAACAAGAAGAAGATGAGGACATGTTTGAGGCAGCACTTCCAACAAGAAGAAGATGAGGACATGTTTGAGGCAGCACTTCCAACAAGAAGAAGATGAGGACATGTTTGAGGCAGCACTTCCAACAAGAAGAAGATGAGGACATGTTTGAGGCAGCACTTCCAACAAGAAGAAGATGAGGACATGTTTGAGGCAGCACTTCCAACAAGAAGAAGAAGATGAGGACATGTTTGAGGCAGCACTTCCAACAAGAAGAAGAAGATGAGGACATGTTTGAGGCAGCACTTCCAACAAGAAGAAGATGAGGACATGTTTGAGGCAGCACTTCCAACAAGAAGAAGAAGATGAGGACATGTTTGAGGCAGCACTTCCAACAAGAAGAAGATGAGGACATGTTTGAGGCAGCACTTCCAACAAGAAGAAGATGAGGACATGTTTGAGGCAGCACTTCCAACAAGAAGAAGAAGATGAGGACATGTTTGAGGCAGCACTTCCAACAAGAAGAAGAAGATGAGGACATGTTTGAGGCAGCACTTCCAACAAGAAGAAGATGAGGACATGTTTGAGGCAGCACTTCCAACAAGAAGAAGAAGATGAGGACATGTTTGAGGCAGCACTTCCAACAAGAAGAAGATGAGGACATGTTTGAGGCAGCACTTCCAACAAGAAGAAGATGAGGACATGTTTGAGGCAGCACTTCCAACAAGAAGAAGAAGATGAGGACATGTTTGAGGCAGCACTTCCAACAAGAAGAAGATGAGGACATGTTTGAGGCAGCACTTCCAACAAGAAGAAGAAGATGAGGACATGTTTGAGGCAGCACTTCCAACAAGAAGAAGAAGATGAGGACATGTTTGAGGCAGCACTTCCAACAAGAAGAAGATGAGGACATGTTTGAGGCAGCACTTCCAACAAGAAGAAGATGAGGACATGTTTGAGGCAGCACTTCCAACAAGAAGAAGATGAGGACATGTTTGAGGCAGCACTTCCAACAAGAAGAAGATGAGGACATGTTTGAGGCAGCACTTCCAACAAGAAGAAGATGAGGACATGTTTGAGGCAGCACTTCCAACAAGAAGAAGATGAGGACATGTTTGAGGCAGCACTTCCAACAAGAAGAAGATGAGGACATGTTTGAGGCAGCACTTCCAACAAGAAGAAGAAGATGAGGACATGTTTGAGGCAGCACTTCCAACAAGAAGAAGATGAGGACATGTTTGAGGCAGCACTTCCAACAAGAAGAAGAAGATGAGGACATGTTTGAGGCAGCACTTCCAACAAGAAGAAGATGAGGACATGTTTGAGGCAGCACTTCCAACAAGAAGAAGAAGATGAGGACATGTTTGAGGCAGCACTTCCAACAAGAAGAAGATGAGGACATGTTTGAGGCAGCACTTCCAACAAGAAGAAGAAGATGAGGACATGTTTGAGGCAGCACTTCCAACAAGAAGAAGATGAGGACATGTTTGAGGCAGCACTTCCAACAAGAAGAAGAAGATGAGGACATGTTTGAGGCAGCACTTCCAACAAGAAGAAGAAGATGAGGACATGTTTGAGGCAGCACTTCCAACAAGAAGAAGATGAGGACATGTTTGAGGCAGCACTTCCAACAAGAAGAAGATGAGGACATGTTTGAGGCAGCACTTCCAACAAGAAGAAGAAGATGAGGACATGTTTGAGGCAGCACTTCCAACAAGAAGAAGATGAGGACATGTTTGAGGCAGCACTTCCAACAAGAAGAAGATGAGGACATGTTTGAGGCAGCACTTCCAACAAGAAGAAGATGAGGACATGTTTGAGGCAGCACTTCCAACAAGAAGAAGAAGATGAGGACATGTTTGAGGCAGCACTTCCAACAAGAAGAAGATGAGGACATGTTTGAGGCAGCACTTCCAACAAGAAGAAGATGAGGACATGTTTGAGGCAGCACTTCCAACAAGAAGAAGATGAGGACATGTTTGAGGCAGCACTTCCAACAAGAAGAAGAAGATGAGGACATGTTTGAGGCAGCACTTCCAACAAGAAGAAGATGAGGACATGTTTGAGGCAGCACTTCCAACAAGAAGAAGATGAGGACATGTTTGAGGCAGCACTTCCAACAAGAAGAAGAAGATGAGGACATGTTTGAGGCAGCACTTCCAACAAGAAGAAGATGAGGACATGTTTGAGGCAGCACTTCCAACAAGAAGAAGATGAGGACATGTTTGAGGCAGCACTTCCAACAAGAAGAAGATGAGGACATGTTTGAGGCAGCACTTCCAACAAGAAGAAGATGAGGACATGTTTGAGGCAGCACTTCCAACAAGAAGAAGATGAGGACATGTTTGAGGCAGCACTTCCAACAAGAAGAAGAAGATGAGGACATGTTTGAGGCAGCACTTCCAACAAGAAGAAGATGAGGACATGTTTGAGGCAGCACTTCCAACAAGAAGAAGAAGATGAGGACATGTTTGAGGCAGCACTTCCAACAAGAAGAAGATGAGGACATGTTTGAGGCAGCACTTCCAACAAGAAGAAGAAGATGAGGACATGTTTGAGGCAGCACTTCCAACAAGAAGAAGATGAGGACATGTTTGAGGCAGCACTTCCAACAAGAAGAAGAAGATGAGGACATGTTTGAGGCAGCACTTCCAACAAGAAGAAGATGAGGACATGTTTGAGGCAGCACTTCCAACAAGAAGAAGAAGATGAGGACATGTTTGAGGCAGCACTTCCAACAAGAAGAAGATGAGGACATGTTTGAGGCAGCACTTCCAACAAGAAGAAGAAGATGAGGACATGTTTGAGGCAGCACTTCCAACAAGAAGAAGATGAGGACATGTTTGAGGCAGCACTTCCAACAAGAAGAAGAAGATGAGGACATGTTTGAGGCAGCACTTCCAACAAGAAGAAGAAGATGAGGACATGTTTGAGGCAGCACTTCCAACAAGAAGAAGATGAGGACATGTTTGAGGCAGCACTTCCAACAAGAAGAAGATGAGGACATGTTTGAGGCAGCACTTCCAACAAGAAGAAGATGAGGACATGTTTGAGGCAGCACTTCCAACAAGAAGAAGATGAGGACATGTTTGAGGCAGCACTTCCAACAAGAAGAAGATGAGGACATGTTTGAGGCAGCACTTCCAACAAGAAGAAGAAGATGAGGACATGTTTGAGGCAGCACTTCCAACAAGAAGAAGATGAGGACATGTTTGAGGCAGCACTTCCAACAAGAAGAAGATGAGGACATGTTTGAGGCAGCACTTCCAACAAGAAGAAGATGAGGACATGTTTGAGGCAGCACTTCCAACAAGAAGAAGATGAGGACATGTTTGAGGCAGCACTTCCAACAAGAAGAAGAAGATGAGGACATGTTTGAGGCAGCACTTCCAACAAGAAGAAGATGAGGACATGTTTGAGGCAGCACTTCCAACAAGAAGAAGATGAGGACATGTTTGAGGCAGCACTTCCAACAAGAAGAAGATGAGGACATGTTTGAGGCAGCACTTCCAACAAGAAGAAGATGAGGACATGTTTGAGGCAGCACTTCCAACAAGAAGAAGAAGATGAGGACATGTTTGAGGCAGCACTTCCAACAAGAAGAAGAAGATGAGGACATGTTTGAGGCAGCACTTCCAACAAGAAGAAGATGAGGACATGTTTGAGGCAGCACTTCCAACAAGAAGAAGATGAGGACATGTTTGAGGCAGCACTTCCAACAAGAAGAAGAAGATGAGGACATGTTTGAGGCAGCACTTCCAACAAGAAGAAGATGAGGACATGTTTGAGGCAGCACTTCCAACAAGAAGAAGATGAGGACATGTTTGAGGCAGCACTTCCAACAAGAAGAAGATGAGGACATGTTTGAGGCAGCACTTCCAACAAGAAGAAGATGAGGACATGTTTGAGGCAGCACTTCCAACAAGAAGAAGATGAGGACATGTTTGAGGCAGCACTTCCAACAAGAAGAAGAAGATGAGGACATGTTTGAGGCAGCACTTCCAACAAGAAGAAGATGAGGACATGTTTGAGGCAGCACTTCCAACAAGAAGAAGATGAGGACATGTTTGAGGCAGCACTTCCAACAAGAAGAAGATGAGGACATGTTTGAGGCAGCACTTCCAACAAGAAGAAGAAGATGAGGACATGTTTGAGGCAGCACTTCCAACAAGAAGAAGATGAGGACATGTTTGAGGCAGCACTTCCAACAAGAAGAAGAAGATGAGGACATGTTTGAGGCAGCACTTCCAACAAGAAGAAGATGAGGACATGTTTGAGGCAGCACTTCCAACAAGAAGAAGAAGATGAGGACATGTTTGAGGCAGCACTTCCAACAAGAAGAAGATGAGGACATGTTTGAGGCAGCACTTCCAACAAGAAGAAGAAGATGAGGACATGTTTGAGGCAGCACTTCCAACAAGAAGAAGATGAGGACATGTTTGAGGCAGCACTTCCAACAAGAAGAAGAAGATGAGGACATGTTTGAGGCAGCACTTCCAACAAGAAGAAGATGAGGACATGTTTGAGGCAGCACTTCCAACAAGAAGAAGAAGATGAGGACATGTTTGAGGCAGCACTTCCAACAAGAAGAAGATGAGGACATGTTTGAGGCAGCACTTCCAACAAGAAGAAGATGAGGACATGTTTGAGGCAGCACTTCCAACAAGAAGAAGATGAGGACATGTTTGAGGCAGCACTTCCAACAAGAAGAAGATGAGGACATGTTTGAGGCAGCACTTCCAACAAGAAGAAGAAGATGAGGACATGTTTGAGGCAGCACTTCCAACAAGAAGAAGATGAGGACATGTTTGAGGCAGCACTTCCAACAAGAAGAAGAAGATGAGGACATGTTTGAGGCAGCACTTCCAACAAGAAGAAGATGAGGACATGTTTGAGGCAGCACTTCCAACAAGAAGAAGAAGATGAGGACATGTTTGAGGCAGCACTTCCAACAAGAAGAAGATGAGGACATGTTTGAGGCAGCACTTCCAACAAGAAGAAGAAGATGAGGACATGTTTGAGGCAGCACTTCCAACAAGAAGAAGATGAGGACATGTTTGAGGCAGCACTTCCAACAAGAAGAAGGACTAGAAGTGACGTCATACCTGAGGTGAGTGCAAACTGTGAAAGAGGTGACTTGTCTTAAAGCGACAGTACACCCGTTTAAATGAGTGACATGCAATGAAAGATGTCTCGGAGACAAGAAGAAGGACAACTAGTCTTAAAGGAATAATATTCATGGCTGAAAAACTGCAAAAGAAGAGACAAAATAATCTAAATGTTAAATAAATCTGAACACATTTAAATATTTAGTTAAATTTGTCATTAATTATTGGTATTAAATAAACATTAATTTATTTAATTATGAATTACATTGATGTATTTTACAATTTAATTTAGTAATGATTTAAGAAATTATTGATTTAATTATTGAATGGTTGAAGTAATGATTAAATTATGGTTTTAATATTTAATGATACAAATAATGATTAATTTAATGAGTTAATTATGTAATTTGTTTACACAATTTAATTTAATGATTTAAGTAATGATTTAATGGTTTAATATCTAATTTAATGATTCAAATAATTGTTCAATTTAATTATTTATTGATCAATGTAAATATTGATTCAATGATGTCATATTTAATTCAATGAGTCACATTTTTATTTAATGATTCAAATATGCTTTAACTCTTTGATTAAAATAAAAATTTAAGCGTATTTCATTTATTTATTATATGATTTAAATAATTAATCATTTAATGATTCAAGTAATGATTACATCATATTTTTATATTTAATTTAATGATCAAATAATGATTAATTTAATGAGTTATGTATTTAATTTAATTTCACGATTTAATCACTTATTTTAATGATTTAAGTAATGAATGAATTAAAATGTAATTTATTGATTCAAATACTTGTTTAATGAATACTTTGATTATTTATCCATTACTTTAAGCATTGATTCAATGATGTAATTAATTTAATGAGTCAAATAATAATTTATTATTGCTTTAAATACTTGATTAATTTAATATAATCTAAGCATATTTGAAAGATTCCATTATTTATATAGTTGTTTTTAAAAATAATTAATGATTTAATCATTTAATGATTCAAGTATTGATAACACAAAGTATTAAATATTTAACTGATTGATTTCGAGAAATATTTAATGATTAATTTAATTGTTTATTGAATAATTTAACGATCTCATATTATTTCACGGTTTAATTTCCAGTTTTTAGGGACATTTCCCCTTGAAAATTAATTATCAATTTTTCAAACTTCTACAATTCCCACATTCTTCAAGCGATCCAAACCATTCCACCTTCAACTCCTCCGATTCTTTCTGGAAATTCAAACTACAATTCTTCCACGTTCAACAAATTTCCAGGAATTCCTGTTTTTTTTCAACCTTTTTTTCAACCTTTTTTAGTGTGATGACTCCTTTCACATTTTCCAACCTTCCTCTCAGTCAGCACAAAAAAACAAGTTGGTTTAAGAACTTAAAATGTTTTCCCTAAACTCCGTAATACCTTTGGTCAATTAAAAAACTGTTACTATTTCAACATTTCTTGACTGATTTAAACAATTCCAACAGTGACCATTTCAGCTCAATCAGGACTTAATCCTTCTCATGAAAAAAAATAAAATTGCTTTCCCCAAAATTCCCAAATTTCCAGGAAGTTTCCATTGAAATAAATGGGACTTTCTTCCAAGTTGCACAATTCCCACATTTTCCCAGCTATTCAAAGCATTCCAACATCAACACATTCCTCTCATCCTGGACATTCAAACCAACACTTTCCCAAGTTTCAAACCAAATTCCATTTTTCCTGGACATTCAAACTTGTCAACATTCCAACTATTCTTACATTCTGTCAGCATTTCACTTCCACTTCCGCATTGGAGCATTCACACCTCATCTAGACCCACGCAGTGGCCTAGTGGTTAGTTGTCTGCCCTGAGACTTGTAGGTTGTGAGTTCAAACCCCGGCCGAGTCATACCAAAGACTATAAAAATGGGAGCCATTACCTCCCTGCTTGGAATTGGGGGTTAAATCACCACAAATGATTCCCGGGCGTGGCCACTGCTGCTGCTCACTGCTCCCCTCACCTCCCAGGGGGTGATCGAGGGTGATGGGTCAAATGCAGAGAATAATTTCACCACACCTAATATGTGTGTGTGTGTGTGTGTGTGACTATCATTGTGACTTTAACGTTTTTTTATGTGTTTTTTCCTCCTTATAATGTGAAAGATGTGTTATGGTTTGAGGTTTGTGTGTTTTTGTGTGTTTTTGTGTGTGTTGCTGCACACAGATAATGAACTGTTATTATCTGAATTAGACAAATGTGTACAATTTGTCACGATATTGTCTTCTCACAACATGAAATGCAATCATCCTAAATGTGAGGCAAAATCTGCCCAATTGGTTTCTTTTCTCTTTTTTTTAACAAATCTTTGTTTACATGCCAATAATATGCAAGATGTAATTATTTATTATATTAAAATAAATCAATTCCCCAAAATGCATAAAAAACAAAAGTAACTTAATCAAACAATATTACAAATTATATATATATATTATATTGATAAATGCATTCCTCCTATGCAAGTTTATGGATTGTCAATATTTGCAACCTGAAAATGATTATTTTTCTCATCAATCTTGCAAACTTTTCTCTTCAGAGATGCTAGTGTGTGTGTGTGTGCGTTTGTCAAAGTGACATATGGGGACATTTTTATGAAATTTCACCTTACATATGAGGACCTGTTGAAATATGGGGACATTTTCCATGTCCTCATATTTCCCGCAATGCTATCGTGTTCTAGACCCTCCCAGCATGTTCCCAGACCAAAAATCTCTGAAGTCTTCATTTGTCAAATTTTCAGAAAAAGTGTGTGAAAGTGTGTTTAATTTTTTTGCTCACCTTCGATTTTGCCCCTAGTGGCCATCTTTGCTATTATGACACACACACACACACACTTGTCCTCATGTCATATGTCCTCATATGTCATGTGGGGCAGAAACTCACACACTCCAACATTTTGAAAAACCTCTAATCATTACAGCAATAAACATACTTTTGAAATCTAAATCAAATAACACATTTTCAACTGATCTGATGATCTCAACCTTTTTTATGTTAGTTTTATCTATTCATTTGGTTTATCTGGAGAGGATTTGGGCTAGACAATTAGTAATAAAGGGATTATGGTGATGATTTAATCGGTTTGATTCAGTATTTTACTGTATTGGGCTTTTTGCCATTATGTTGACTAAAATACAATGCCGCACAATAATTAATTCAAATGTGCCTGAAATGTAGGTTTTTGCATAAATGCCTCCCCCCCCACTCCACCCCCTCCCAAAAAAAACCCAAAAAACAACCCTCAACTTTGATTGAGACTAAGGCAATAATTCAAATGGAATTCAAACTACATACAGCATTTAATATTTTCAAATGGTTACAATAGCACATGATTTTGGTATTTTTATCTTTGGGACAAATTTTGGATTCAATTGGCGATTGTTTTTGGAGGTATTCATTTTACATGGTGTTCAAAATGGTTACTTCCGCCCACTCTGAAGAGTCTCCGCGTCTGATTGGTCCAATTTTCAGTTAGGCGCTGCCTGATTGGCCAGTGGATGATGTCGGCTCCTAACAGAGGGCTAAATCATTAGTTTATTATTTTCCTCATGGAAGTTATACAGTTCACGTATCACACTTAATATTGAATATATATAAAAAGGGTTTTCCAAAAGGACCACTTATAAGCGAAATACAAAACTTCACACACGATTTTGAGCACAACAGAGCGCTCAGTGAACATCACTTCCGGGACCTGCATCACCGGAGGGGGACATCTATCTTGGTCACAAACCATCTTTGACAGTCTTCAGCAGCATGGTTGAATCAGGTGAGCATAAAATGGAGTTTAACGTAATCAAATTGACCAATGTTTTTTAACATAGGAAAATAGTTCATTATAAAGAACAGTTAAATGTTTTTTGTTATTAATTGCAACCAGATTTGATTTTATGAGGTTAAATAAAGCATTTCAGTTCTGGGCCAAGGCCAAGGCATTTAATTTTTTTTTTTTTAAAGTTGCATGGAAGATTATAAGTAGCAGTGATTGGCACACACAAGGTGTGGTGAAATTATTCTCTGCATTTTACCCATCACCCTTGATCACTATGCAAGTAAACATTTTCTTAATTTTAAACAAGACAGACTAGAGTTCTTCAAATTGTTTATACTTTTTGTCAAATACAAATATTTCAAGCTGATAAGCACTGTGGAGTTGGCATGTTACTGATATTGTTACATTAGTTCTTTGTTTGAGAAGCTTCATGTCTGCATTGAGCCTAAATTTAACAGTTTTGAAGGGTTTAGTTCTTTGTTTTATTTCTGTGTCACTGACTTTTTTCATTTTTATGTGTGGATTTGTTAGGCGCATCAACACATGATATAGACATCGTGTCCAAAAGAAGAGCGAGACGTAATCCTGAGGCTGAAGCCACCGAGTTTATTTGATCTGGATGTGACAAGTCTTGTTTTAAGGCCCAGTGGATCAATGATTGGAAAGGTATGTCTTGTTATGTATCATATCAATGGTAACTGTACCAACATCTCATTTGGATCATTTCCTTACTGTCTAATAGAGGTTGTATTATATGGCTTTAATTAGAAGTGTTTGGAATAACAGCGTTCCACGTCCCAAGAGCTAGCTTCTGTAGCCGAGGATCGGACAGCCAAGTGCCCTGCCTTCGGCTGCCGCCCAGCTCACAATGCACCTGACCTCTATGGCCCCTCGGAGTCTTGTTCACGAGTGGGGGAAGAGTGGATGGTGAGATCGACAGGCGGATCGGTGTGGCGTCTTCGGTAATGCGGACGTTGTACCGATCCGTTGTGGTGAAGAAGGAGCTGAGCCGGAAGGCAAAGCTCTCAATTTACCGGTCGATCTACGTTCCCATCCTCACCTATGGTCATGAGCTTTGGGTCATGACCGAAAGGATAAGATCACGGGTACAAGCGGCCCAAATGAGTTTCCTCCGCCGGGTGGCGGGTCTCTCCCTTAGAGATAGGGTGAGAAGCTCTGCCATCCGGGAGGAACTCAAAGTAAAGCCGCTGCTCCTTCACATCGAGAGGAGCCAGATGAGGTGGTTCGGGCATCTGGTCAGGATGCCACCCGAACGCCTCCCTAGGGAGGTGTTTAGGGCACGTCCAACCGGTAGGAGGCCACGGGGAAGACCCAGGACACGTTGGGAAGACTATGTCTCTCGGCTGGCCTGGGAACGCCTCGGGATCCCCCGGGAAGAGCTAGACGAAGTGGCTGGGGAGAGGGAAGTCTGGGCTTCCCTGCTTAGGCTGCTGCCCCCCGCGACCCCACCTCGGAAAAGCGGAAGATGATGGATGGATGGATGGATGGTATAATATGAAAACGATGTTACTAATGCTGTTACTTTTACCGGTAACGAGTAATCTAATAACTTTTATGTACGCTACAACGCTGTTACGATGCGTTTTATGTAATCTGGCATGCTACTTTTGATGTGATTGTATGTCAACAAGACAGCGTTAGAAGCACAAAAGGTTTAGTGCAGGTAATATCTTTTTACTAATGAAAGCAACCCCCGGAAGTAATTATGAACACGATATCAAATAGAAAGAGGCCTCATCCACACGCGAACAAAAACATTCAACAGAACTAATTGATTCCAAGATGGCGGCGCCCGGACGGGCTGCGCTCTCGAGGAGCTCCTGCTAAAGATGGAACATTTGGCAGAAATACCGGACAATTCCACAAACTCTATGGCTGGCTCACATCGTGGTCACTCCGTGATCACGTACGACCGCCAGACACTTCTGGATGTGGACGAATCGGGCCGTTTTGGACTGATAGACACTTGCGTGCTAAACATGCTAACTAGCATGGGAATTCATCGGCGGCTACATCCAGCGGCCTGTGAAGCAGGGGAGTCTAGTAGCAGCGGGGGCCGTCTACGGAGCAGACGCCAGCGGTGTGATCGGAAACGCGGATGCCGAGCGGGGCTAAAAACAAAGCAGAAGGCTAATCCCCACAGAACACCACTTTCCTCCACCCTGAAGACGGATTTAAATAAAGGATGCGAGACTACTGGTCTGGGTAAGGAGTCAGTTAAATTAGAACAAGTTTTTTCTGCTTTGAGTGTTTCAGAGTTGGACATGTGTTCTACTGAGGTGGCTAACCATGATGCGTGCAGTTTATCAAAGCAACAATCAAACAATCGGAAAATTCCTGTCGTATCAATTCCTAGATATGGTCGTAACTATACTAAATGCACTGGGCATAATAAACACAACATTATTAATATTGCTACTACGGATAATTTGATCAAAAACTCCCTAAAACAGCCCACTACCTATAATATAGGTTTTTTAAACATAAGATCATTGTCTCCTAAAACGTTGTTAGTTAATGATATCATCAGAGACAACAATCTTAACGTCATCGGTCTCAGCGAAACCTGGCTTAAACCAAACGACTTTTTTGCGCTAAATGAGGCATGTCCTCCTAACTTTACACATGCGCATATTGCCCGTCCGCTCAAAAGGGGTGGGGGGGTTGCACTAATATACAACGAAAACTTTAACCTTAGTCCTAACATAAATAATAAATATAAATCGTTTGAGGTGCTTACTATGAGGTCTGTCACACCGCTGCCTCTACACCTGGCTGTTATCTACCGCCCCCCAGGGCCCTATTCGGACTTTATTAATGAATTCTCAGAGTTCGTTGCTGATCTAGTGACACACGCCGATAATATAATCATAATGGGGGACTTTAATATCCATATGAATACCCCATCGGACCCACCGTGCGTAGCACTCCAGACTGTAATTGATAGCTGTGGTCTCACACAAATAATAAATGAACCCACGCATCGCAACGGTAATACGATAGACCTAGTGCTTGTCACGGGCATCACCGTTTCCAAAGTTACGATACTCCCGTATACTAAAGTATTGTCTGATCATTACCTTATAAAATTCGAGGTTCAGACGCATGATCGTCAAACTAATAATAATAATACCTGCTATAGCAGCCGCAACATTAATGCTGCCACAACGACAACTCTTGCTGACCTACTGCCCTCGGTAATGGCACCATTCCCAAAGTATGTGGGCTCTATTGATAACCTCACTAACAACTTTAACGACGCCCTGCGCGAAACCATTGATAACATAGCACCGCTAAAGTTAAAAAAGGCTCCAAAAAAGCGCACCCCGTGGTTTACAGAAGAAACTAGAGCTCAGAAATTATTATGTAGAAAGCTGGAACGCAAATGGCGCACGACTAAACTTGAGGTGCACCATCAAGCATGGAGTGATGGTTTAATAACTTATAAACGCATGCTTACCTTAGCTAAAGCTAAATATTACTCAAATCTCATCCACCGTAATAAAAACGATCCTAAATTTTTGTTTAGTACGGTAGCATCGCTAACCCAACAAGGGACTCCTTCCAGTAGCTCAACCCACTCAGCTGATGACTTTATGCAATTCTTTAGTAAGAAAATTGAAGTCATTAGAAAGGAGATTAAAGACAATGCGTCCCAGCTACAACGGGGTTCTATTAACACTGATACGATTGTATATACGGCGGATACTGCCCTCCAAAATAGTTTCTCTCGTTTTGAGGAAATAACATTAGAGGAATTGTTACAACGTGTAAATGGAATAAAACAGACAGCATGTTTACTTGACCCTCTTCCTGGGAAACTGATCAAGGAGCTCTTTGTATTATTAGGTCCATCAGTGCTAAATATTATAAACTTATCACTTTCCTCGGGCACTGTTCCCCTAGCATTCAAAAAAGCGGTTATTCATCCTCTTCTTAAAAGACCTAACCTCGATCCTGACCTCATGGTAAATTACCGACCGGTGTCTCACCTTCCCTTTATTTCAAAAATCCTTGAAAAAATTGTTGCGGAGCAGTTAAATGAACACTTAGCGTCTAACAATCTATGTGAAACCTTTCAATCCGGTTTCAGGGCAAATCACTCCACGGAGACAGCCCTCGCAAAAATGACTAATGATCTATTGCTAACGATGGATTCTGATGCGTCATCTATGTTGCTGCTCCTCGATCTTAGCGCTGCTTTCGATACCGTCGATCATAATATTTTATTAGAACGTATCAAAACACGAATTGGTATGTCAGACTTAGCCCTGTCTTGGTTTAACTCTTATCTTACTGATAGGATGCAGTGTGTCTCCCATAACAATGTGACCTCGGACTACGTTAAGGTAACGTGTGGAGTTCCCCAGGGTTCGGTCCTTGGCCCTGCACTCTTCAGCATCTACATGCTGCCGCTAGGTGACATCATACGCAAATACGGTATTAGCTTTCACTGTTATGCTGATGACACCCAACTCTACATGCCCCTAAAGATGACCAACACGCCGGATTGTAGTCAGCTGGAGGCGTGTCTTAATGAAATTAAACAATGGATGTCCGCTAACTTTTTGCAACTCAACGCCAAAAAAACGGAAATGCTGATTATCGGTCCTGCTAGACACCGAACTCTATTTAATAATACAACTCTAACATTTGACAACCAAACAATTAAACAAGGCGACACGGTAAAGAATCTGGGTATTATCTTCGACCCAACTCTCTCCTTTGAGGCACACATTAAAAGCGTTACTAAAACGGCCTTCTTTCATCTCCGTAATATCGCTAAAATTCGCTCCATTCTGTCCACTAAAGACGCTGAGATCATTATCCATGCGTTTGTTACGTCTCGCCTCGATTACTGTAACGTATTATTTTCGGGTCTCCCCATGTCTAGCATTAAAAGATTACAGTTGGTACAAAATGCGGCTGCTAGACTTTTGACAAGAACAAGAAAGTTTGATCACATTACGCCTGTACTGTATATACCTTTATATACATATATACATACATATATACCTATACTGGCTCACCTGCACTGGCTTCCTGTGCACTTAAGATGTGACTTTAAGGTTTTACTACTTACGTATAAAATACTACACGGTCTAGCTCCAGCCTATCTTGCCGATTGTATTGTACCATATGTCCCGGCAAGAAATCTGCGTTCAAAGGACTCCGGCTTATTAGTGATTCCCAAAGCCCAAAAAAAGTCTGCGGGCTATAGAGCATTTTCCGTTCGGGCTCCAGTACTCTGGAATGCCCTCCCGGTAACAGTTCGCGATGCCACCTCAGTAGAAGCATTTAAGTCTCACCTTAAAACTCATTTGTATACTCTAGCCTTTAAATAGACTCCCTTTTTAGACCAGTTGATCTGCCGTTTCTTTTCTTTTTCTTCCATGTCCCACTCTCCCGTGTGGAGGGGGTCCGGTCCGATCCGGTGGCCATGTACTGCTCGCCTGTGTATCGGCTGGGGACATCTCTGCGCTGCTGGTCCGCCTACGCTTGGGATGGTTTCCTGCTGGCTCCGCTGTGAACGGGACTCTCGCTGCTGTGTTGGATCCGCTTTGGACTGGACTCTCGCGACTGTGTTGTATCCATTGTGGATTGAACTTTCACAGTATCATGTTAGATCCGCTCGACATCCATTGCTTTCCTCCTCTCTAAGGTTCTCATAGTCATCATTGTCACCGACGTCCCACTGGGTCATTATTGTCACCGATGTCCCACTGGGTGTGAGTTTTCCTACCGAGGATGTCGTGGTGGTTTGTGCAGCCCTTTGAGACACTAGTGATTTAGGGCTATATAAGTAAACATTGATTGATTGATTGATATAGATGGAGAGAAAAGAGAATGAAGGCAAGGATGGAGCGAATAAAGGTAAGGATGGAGAAAAGAGGTGAAAATGAAGTTAAAGAAGGAGAGATAAGAAGAGAAAGAAGGGAAAGATACAGAAAAAAGGAGAAATGGAGGTAAAGATGAAGAAAAAAGGAGAGAATGAAGGTAAAGATGGAGAGAAAATGAAAGAATGGAGGTAAAGATGGAGAGAAAAGGAGACTATGAAGACAGAGATAAACAGAGAAAATGGAGGTAAAGATGGAGAAAAAGGAAAAGATCCAGAAAAAAGGAGAGAATGAAGGTATAGATGGAGAGAAAAGGAGAGAATGAAGGCAAGGATGGAGTGAATAAAGGTAAGGATAGAGAAAAGAGGTGAAAATGAAGTTAAAGATGGAGAGATAAGAAGAGAAAAAAGTAAAAGATGCAGAAAAAAGGAGAAATGGAGGTAAAGATGAGAGAATATGAGAGAATAAAGTTAAAGATGGAGAGAAAAGGAGACAATGAAGGTAAATATACAGATAAACAGACAAAACGGAGGTAAAGATGGAGAAAAAGGCGAAAGACGTTAAAGATGGAGAGAAAAGAAGAGAAAGAAGGGAAAGATGCAGAAAAAGGAGAAATGTAGGTAAAGATGGAGAAAATAGTAGAGAATGAAGGTAAAAATGGAGAGAAAAGGAGAATGAAGGTAAGGATGGAGCGAATAAAGGCAAAGAAAAAGAAAATGAAGGTAAAGATGGAGAGAAAAGAGAAAGATGCAGAAAAAAGGAGAAATGGAGGTAAAGATGAGAGAATAGGAGAGAATAAAGTTAAAGGTGGAGAGAAAAGGAGACAATGAAGGTAAATATACAGATAGACAAAATGGAGGTAAAGATGGAGAAAAAGGCGAAAGCCGTTAAAGATGGAGAGGAAAGAAGAGAAAGAAGGGAAAGATGCAGAAAATGACAAATGTAGGTAAAGATGGAGAGCATAAGAGAGAATGAAGGTAAAGATGGAGAGAAAAGGAGAATGAAGGTAAGGATGGAGCGAATAAAGGCAAAGAAAAAGAAAATGAAGGTAAAGATGGAGAGAAAAGAGAAAGAAGGGAAAGATGCAGAAAAAAAGAGAAATGGACGTAAAGATGGAGAGAATAGGATTAAATAAAGGAAAAGATGGAGAAAAGGGGAGAAAATTTAAGTAAAGATGGAGCAAAAGGGAGAGAATGAAGTTAAAGATGGAGAGAATGAAGTTAAAGATGGAGAGATAAGAAGAGAAACAAGGGAACGATGCAGAAAAAAGGAGAAATGGAGGTAAAGATGAGAATAGGAGAGAATAAAGTTAAAGATGGAGAGAAAAGGAGACAATGAAGGTAAATATACAGATAAACAGACAAAATGGCGGTAAAGATGGAGAAAAAGGCGAAAGACGTTAAAGATGGAGAGAAAATAAGAGAAATAAGGGAAAGATGCAGAAAAAAGGAGAAATGTAGGTAAATATGGAGAGAATAGGAGAGAATGAAGGTAAAGATGGAGAGAAAAGGAGAATGAAGGTAAGGATGGAGCGAATAAAGGCAAAGAAAAAAATGAAGGTAAAGAGGGAAAGAAAATAAGAGAAATAAGGGAAAGATGCAGAAAAAAGGAGAAATGGACGTAAAGATGGAGAGAATAGGAGCGAATAAAGGGAAAGATGGAGAAAAAGGGAGAAAATTGAAGTAAAGATGGAGCAAAAGGGAGAAAATGAAGGTAAAGATGGAGAGAATGAAGGTAAAGATGGAGAAAAAATGAGAGAATGAAGGTAAAGATGGAGAGAAAAGGAGAATGAAGGTAAGGATGGAGCGAATAAAGGCAAAGAAAAAAATGAAGGTAAAGAGGGAAAGAAAATAAGAGAAATAAGTGAAAGATGCAGAAAAAAGGAGAAATGGACGTAAATATGGAGAGAATAGGAGCGAATAAAGGGAAAGATGGAGAAAAAGGGAGAAAATTGAAGTAAAGATAGAGCAAAAGGGAGAGAATGAAGGTAAAGATGGAGAGAATGAAGTTAAAGATGGAGAGATAAGAAGAGAAACAAGGGAACGATGCAGAAAAAAGGAGAAATGGAGGTAAAGATGAGAGAATAGGAGAGAATAAAGTTAAAGATGGAGAGAAAAGGAGACAATGAAGGTAAATATACAGATAAACAGACAAAATGGCGGTAAAGATGGAGAAAAAGGCGAAAGACGTTAAAGATGGAGAGAAAATAAGAGAAATAAGGGAAAGATGCAGAAAAAAGGAGAAATGTAGGTAAATATGGAGAGAATAGGAGAGAATGAAGGTAAAGATGGAGAGAAAAGGAGAATGAAGGTAAGGATGGAGCGAATAAAGGCAAAGAAAAAAATGAAGGTAAAGAGGGAAAGAAAATAAGAGAAATAAGGGAAAGATGCAGAAAAAAGGAGAAATGGACGTAAAGATGGAGAGAATAGGAGCGAATAAAGGGAAAGATGGAGAAAAAGGGAGAGAATGAAGGTAAAGATGGAGAGAATGAAGGTAAAGATGGAGAGAATGAAGTCACTATCATTAGCTAACAACTAATGCAGGTATGTAGTGACATCATTACGACCTAGAAGCCCAAAGAAGGAGGTATATGCTGTGGGAAACAAATTGGGAAGTTAGCGCCATCTAGACATCTGTGTAAATGTTGCAAACAGCCCCTTTAAGGCCTTTGGAACTGTTCCAGTCTGAAGTGAGACCTTAACGAGATAAAGGAGTCGTGCTGACAAACTGCTCAGCACAGACTTTAGAACTCTAGTGGGTAACTCATCAAGGTGTGTATGTTAATGTTAGCAGAAGCAGAAGAACATCTTTGACTTTGGCTCTTGGCACAGTTGTTGTGCCCATCTGACGCTTCGTGCTGACTTTTATTTCTGTTTATGATAGTCATTAAAATTGGGCAGTTGTGCCTTGCATGGGTTAGATTCCAAGCCAGGGTTAGATTCCAAGCCAGGGTTGGTTCAGGAAGTATAAACTAAAGCTAAAACAATTCATGTGATTGACTCGCTGTGGCCAAAATACTAAAAGTGGGAGCAGGGGAAAAGTGAGGCTGAATCTTCTGGTGGCAAAGCATCCAAGAAAAGGAAAGTGAAATGTGAAATTAGACACGGTAAAGCCAAACATCCAAGCCACTTAGCCGCAGTGATTGATTGATTGATTGATTAAAACTTGTATTAGTTGATAGCACAGCACAGTACATATTTCGTACAATTGACCACTAAATGTTAAAGGGGAACATTATCACCAGAACTATGTAAGTGTCAATATATACTTTGATGTTGCAGAAAAAAGACCATATATATTTTTAACCGATTTCCGAACTCTAAATGGGTGAATTTTGGTGAATTAAACGCCTTTCTGTTTATCGCTCTTGGAGCGATGACGTCAGAAAGTGACGTCACCTAGGTAAGAAAGCTGCCATTTTCATTTTTTCAAACATATTACAACACCGGGTCTCAGCTCTGTTATTTTCCGTTTTTTCAACTATTTTTTGGAACCTTGGAGACATCATGCCTCGTCGGTGTGTTGTCGGAGGGTGTAACAACACTAACAGGGAGGGATTCAAGTTGCACCACCGGCCCGAAGATGGGAAAGTGGCAAGAAATCTGCCGCCAGACCGCCATTGAATGTGCCAGAGTGTCTGCATATTTTACCGGCGATGCTAAGACAGACATGGCACAGAGATGTATGGATAACCTGCAGATGCATTTGCAACCATTAAGTCAACAAAATCACAAAGGTCAGTTTTGTTGATGTTGTTGACTTATGTGCTAATCAGACATAACTGGTCGCGGCGTGACTGCCAGCTAATCGATGCTAACATACTATTTAGGCTGGCTATATGTACATTTGAAACTAGATGCCCACATTTAATGCGAAACAAACCAAACCAATCGACCGATTTAAGTTGCTCCAGTGTCACAAGATGCGAAAGTCCTGATCGTTTGGTCCGCACATTTTACCGGCGATGCTTACGCAGCTATTCGGCCATGCTCTGGCTATGAATAGCGTCAATAGCTATTCGCTCAATAGTTTCAGTTTCTTCTTCAACTTCATTTTCGCTATCTGCCTCCACACTCCAACCATCCGTTTCAATACATGCGTAATCTGTTGAATCGCTTAAGCCGCTGAAATCCGAGTCTGAATCCGAGCTAATGTCGCTATATCTTGCTGTGCTATTCGCCATTATTTGTTTACATTGGCAGCACTCTATGACGTCGCGGGGAAATAGACAGTGGCTTCGCAAATAGCGAAAATCAAGCACTTTAAAGCTTTTTTTAAGGATATTCCGGGACGGGTAACATTTTTTTTAAAACTTCAAAAAATAAAATAAGCCACTGGGAACTGATTTTTATTGGTTTTAACCCTTTTTAAATTGTGATAATGTTCTCCTTTAAAGGCAGAAGAACTGGTCCAAACGCAACAATCTTTAGAGACATTTCTGCTTTAAAAATAGCATGAGCATAGTCAACATCCATCCTACCATCCATTTGCTACAGCTTGTCCCATTCGGGGTCACGCATGATGGACAAAAAGGATGACATCTGTTTTGCTTTCATTTAGATAGTGTCGCCACAGCTAAACTGGGAATAAGTAATGAGATTACTCACTAAATACTCCTTCATAAGATAGCTTGTTTACCTTATTAATTATAGTAATATTGAATTAATTTAGTGTGTTTCTAGACACTCAAATTGCGTTACAGGGAGAACTGAGAAGACATCATTCATGCAGTCCGCAGAGTCAATGTGGTAAGCTATATTTCATTATTATTATAATATTAACTAGATGAAGCAATTCCTGAAGGAATTGTGTGTGAATGCTCCAATGCTGAAGTTGAACTGAAATGCTGACAGAATGTAGTATGAATGTAAGAATGGTTTGAATGTTGGAATGGTTTAAATGTTGAAGAGTTTGAATTGCGGGAAAACCAGGATTTTTTTAAGTTCTTAAACCAACATGCTTTTTTGTCCTGACCCAGAGGAATGTTTTGACAGTGGAACGGTAGAAATGGGTTGAACAATGTGAAAGGAGTCATCGCACTAAAGAAGGTTGGAAATAAGGTACGAAAAATATGAGAATTCCTGGAAATTTGTTGAATGTGGAAAACTGGTTGTTTGAATTTCCAGGATGAATTGAATGTGTTGAAGGTGGAATGGTTTGAAAAATGTGGGAATTGTGGAAATTTGAAAAATGGATAATAAATTTTGAATGGGGAAAATGTTCCCTAAAAACTGTGAATTCAAGAAAATCCGGGAATTTCTTTTAATAAGTGTTGAACGGGAGCACACAATTCCTGAACACACTGAATACTTTGAAGTTGGAACGTTATGAATCAGATGAAAAATGTGGGAGTTGTGGAACTTTCATTGTATGTTTTGAGAATTTCGGGGAAAGCGGGATATTTTTTTTGAAAATGCTAAAAAAAATGTGAATGTTCTGAATGAGTTGAAATGGTTGGTGTTGGAATTTTTCAAATCGGTTGAGAAATGTTGAAGTCGTAACATTTTTAATTGAGAAAGGGTTTTATGGAATTCCTTGAATTTTGGGAAAACCGGAAATTTTTCCACTTCAAAAAACAATTTGTTTTCTGTCGTGATCAAGAGGAATGATTTGACGGTGCAACGGTTGAAGTGGGTTGAAAAATGCTGTAATTTCAATTTCCAGAATTAGTGGAATATGTTGAAGGTGGAATTGTTTGAATCGGTTGAAAAATGATAAAATGGTGGCATTTTGAAAAATGGCTACTTCATTTTGAATGGGGAAAAATGTCACGGAAAACGTGGAATTCTGGGAATTTTTGGAATATGTCAAGAAAACCCTGTGTTTGCCAAATAGGCTGAACAGTTTGAAGTTGGAACGGTGTGAATCAGATGAAAAATGTTGGCGTTGTGGAACTTTGAAAAGTGCACCATTTTTTTCAATGAGAATTTCATGAAAATTTGGGAATTTTGGGAAAAGCGGAATTCTTTTAGAAAATGCTAAAATATGTGAATGTTCTGAATGAGTGAATGGTTGGTGTTGGAATTTTTCAAATAGGTCGAGAAAAGTTGAAGTAATAAAATGTTTTTGTTGAGAAATAATATTATGGAATTCCTGGAATTTTGGGAAAAACAGGAATTTTTCCAGAGAAAAAAAAAAACGATGTTTTTTGTCCTCATTAAGAGGAATGATTTGCCGGTGGAACGGTTGAAGTGGGTTGAAAAATGTGATCGACACAAAAAAGGGTGAAAAAAGGGTTTGAAAAAACGGGAATTTTGGGTATTCTTTGAAATTTTTGGAACTTGGAAAAAGGATAGTTTGAATGTCCAGGTTTAGTGAAATATGTTGAAGATGGAATATATTGAATCACTTGAAAAAAGTGGAAATGGTGGAAGTTTGAAAAACAGCCAATTTATTTTGAATGGGGAAAATACTAAGCACTTATTTATTCTTGTTTCAAGCTACTTTAGCTGCTGGCTTAGCTTTTAGCTTTTCTGTCCTTTGTGTGTAACATGTTTAGCCCTGTTCTACAGTCCTTCAGTGATAATAATACCTTTACAAAATGTAATGTATTTGCTGCAATGGAGGATGGTTGAACGTGTGATGTAAAAAGACACAGTTAGCTGTCGTGACAACTAATTCCTCAAGTCGGTGAACTGAACATAAAAAATACAAATCAGCATTTAACAATCTGGACGTTTGGGGTCTTTGTGAGTGGAAAAAATGTAATTTCACAATTTTGCGATACAAGAGGACCTGGCAATAAAGTCCCATACTAAATCAGAGTTTTAAGATTCGATGGCTAGAAGGCCTAGTAGTACAGAGTTTAGTTTCTAAACAGTTTGGTGAACATATGTATGCAAGTAAAAATGCCTGCGATGAGGTAGCGACTTGTCCAGTGTGTACACCACCTCCTGCCTGAATGCAGCTGAGATAGGCTCCAGCGACCCCCGGATGGAAAATGGATGAATGGAAGAAAAATTCATCTGTTGACTGTTGTCTTATGTCACTTTTGTTAAACTAAAATATTATTTGTTAAACCTTTGTACAAGTTTAAAACGATCGCAATGCTAATTTTTATTAGCCTATCAATGTGGTCGTCCATTGCATGTTAGCATTAAGCTAGTGGTGCAAAAGCCAACTTTTTTCCTGTGTGGTTGTACTGATTTTTTTTAGGTTTATACCAAACTGTATTGTTGATTGAACAAGATTGTTACATGTATGTGCAAGTCGTTTGCAGGCTCCTCAAACACACGGCGGAGAAAGCGTGTAGTTAATCGTGATCACAATATCAATCAAAATAATGGTGGTTATAATTTTTGCCACAATGGTCCAGCCCTCACTGTACCCTTTTTAAACAGACGGTGTAAAACACAATCCATGTTTCATTAACTCAAGTTTATCTTTCATGCATCTCAAGGATATAAATATTTTCCCATGATGTGTCTTTTCCCATCCATCCATCCATTTTCTACCTCTTGTCCCTTTTTGGATCACAGGGGGGTGGAAGGCGGGCTACACCCTGGAAAATTCCATAAAACCTTCAAACAAGTTATTAAATGTTATCCTGGTTGAAATGTATCCTCCAGTTTGTGGCTATTATAAGACATATTTCCTGAGGATATGCATTTTTACAGCATGTTTTAAAGAGATAGCATTTAAAAAATGACTTCTGAGTATTTTATATTGATCAACTAATTCTTATTTAGGGGGCTTCAATGTTAGAATTACAAACCCCGTTTCCACATGAGTTGGGAAATTGTGTTAGATGTAAATATAAACGAAATACAATGATTTGCAAATCCTTTTCAACCCATATTTAATTGAATGCACTACAAAGATAAGATAGTTGATGTTCAAACTCATAAACTGTATTTTTTTTTGCAACTAATAATTAACTTGGAATGTCATGGCGGAAACACGTTCCAAAGTAGTTGGGAAAGGGCATGTTCACCACTATGTTACATTACCTTTTCTTTCAACAACACTCAATAAACGTTAGGGAGCTGAGGAAACTAATCGTTGAAGCTTTGAAAGTGGAATTTTTTCCCATTCTTGTTGTATGTAGAGCTTCAGTCCTTCAACAGTCCGGTGTCTCCACTGTTGTATTTTACGCTTCATAATGCGCCACACATTTTCCATGGGAGACAGGTCTGGACTGCAGGCAGGCCAGGAAAGTACGCACACTCTTTTTTTTACGAAGCCACGCTGTTGTAACACGTGGCTTGGCATTGTCTTGCTGAAATAAACAGGGGCGTCCATGATAACATTGCTTGGATGACAACATTTGTTGCTCCAAAACCTGTATGGACCATTCAGCATTAATGGTGCCTTCACAGATGTGTAAGTTACCCATGCCTTGGGCACTAATACACCCCCATACCATCACAGATGCTGGCTTTTGAACTTTGCGCCTATAACAATCCGGATGGTTATTTTCCTCTTTGTTCCTGAGGACACCACGTCCACAGTTTCCAAATATAATTTGAAATGTGAACTCGTCAGACCATAGAACACTTTTCCACTTTGCATCAGTCCATCATAGATGATCTCGGGCCCAGCGAAGCCGGCGGTGTTTCTGGGTATTGTTGATAAATGGGTTTTGCTTTGCATAGTAGAGTTTTAACTTGCACTTACAGATGTAGCGGCCAACTGTAGTTACTGACAGTGGTTTTATGAAGTGTTCCTGAGCCCATGTGGTGATATCCTTTACACACTGATGTCAGGTTTTGATGCAGTACCGCCTGAGGGATCAAAGGTCCATAATATCATCGCTTACGTGGAGTGATTTCTCCAGATTCTCTGAACCTTTTTATGATTTTACGGACTGTAGATGGTAAAATCCTTAAATTCCTTGCAATAGCTCGTTGAAAAATGTTGTTCTAAAACTGTTAGACAATTTGCTTACAAAGTGGTGACCCTCGCCCCATACTTGTTTGTGAATTACTTAGCATTTCATGGAAGCTGCTTTTATACTCAATCATGGCAGCCACCTGTTCCCAATTAGCCTGCACACCTGTGGGATGTTCCAAATAAGTGTTTGATGAGCATTCCTCAACTTTATCAGTATTTATTGCCACCTTTCCCAACTTCTTTGTCACGTCTTGCTGGCATCAAATTCTAAAGTTAATGATTATTTGCAACAACAAAAAAATGTTTATCAGTTTGAACATCAAATATGTTGTCTTTGTAGCATATTCAACTGAATATGGGGTGAAAATGATTTGCAAATCATTGTATTCTGTTCATATTTACATCACACAATTTCCCAACTCAAATGGAAACGGGGTTGGTTGGATAGTTGAGATTTTCCTAACGTTTGTTTGCAACTTAGAATGCATAAAAAAAAAAAAAAAAGATTGTCTTACATAAGGATGGTTATTTTCCTCTTTGTTCCGGAGGACACCTATCATTCACGGATTGTGAATGATAGGCAAAATAAATAAAAAAATATCAGACCGCCTTCGATAATTTATCTACATCCTGTGAACGGGTTGATGCTGTGGTGAAAGTGAGAAAATAAATACATGTCAGGAAAATGCAAATTTCAGCAAAAATGGCTGGCAAACTTTTAAAAACCTGGTTAAAGATTGTTGGCGGTAAACCCAGAGAGGCATGTGTGTGTTATAAGATGTTATAATTACTTTTATTCTTTAGGTTTAGGGGGCCCCATCATGGGGACCTGCCCCTGGCCCAGCTCTGACTTGTTCCACCCCTGGTCATTGTGATTATATTATATATTCCAAATGTCACGTTCTTGTTATTTGTCAAATATAAAGTTAGTAAAGATGTGAGAGTAAGAAGTAAACAGACCTGTTCTGTGTAACACAACTTGATGTTTCTTGACAACAGCGTCCAATATTTGATTGTAATCCTCTTTTGTTCTAGAAAGTTCCGTCTCGTATTCTGCTATCGTTCTTTTGAACACTACAAATATTTCTTCAATGGCAGCAGTTAGTCGCTGATCCACCAACGCTCTCAACAATTGTAATTTACACATTTTTACACAATCACAACACTTTACTCTCACACTTGATCTCTACTTAGCGATGTGTTGATAACTTCTGTGTCTTCTGTTAGCAGCTAACAAGCTAAGCTAACTAGCGAGCTAAGCTAACGAACAAGAAAATATAGCACGAGAAGCGGCACAGTGCTTCTAGCGCATCGAGACGATTGTATCCCTAAAGAAAGAATCAAAGATGTATTAGGGACGGCGTGGCGCAGTGGGGAGAGTGGCCGTGCGCAACCCGAGCGTCCCTGGTTCAATTCCCACCTAGTACCAACCTCGTCACGTCCGTTGTGCCCTGAGCAAGACACTTCACCCTTGCTCCTGATGGGTGCTGGTTAGCGCCTTGCATGGCAGCTCCCTCCATCAGTGTGTGAATGTGTGTGTGAATGGGTAAATGTGGAAGTAGTGTCAAAGCGCTTTGAGTACCTTGAAGGTAGAAAAGCGCTATACAAGTACAACCCATTTATCATTTATTCTATACGCCGTAAATATTTCAAACTGGATAAGAAATGATAAGACTGGCTTATTAGCGTCCTGCGCGCTTCTTTCTCCGTCAAATTGCTTTCACAACAGTTGGCGCACTTGACGTTACAAGGCAGTGGGATGTCTATGAGCAGTACTGCTTTGTAACGTCAATCGTGCTAACTGTCATGAAAGCACTTCGACGAAGAAAAAAAGCGCAGCAGGCTAATAAGTCAGTCTATTAATTTCGTTTCCAGTTTGCAATACTTACGTCGTATAAAATACATCTTTGATTCTTTCTTTAAGGATAAAGTCGTCTCGATGCGCTAGAAGCACTGTGCCGCTTCTGGTGCTCTATCTTTGCTTGTTAGATAGCTTCGCTCGCTAGTTAGCGTAACTTGTTAGCTGCTAACAGAAGACACGGAAGTTATTTGAACATCGCTAAATAGAGATCAAGTGTGAGACTAAAGTGTTGTGATTGTGTGAAAATGTGCGAAAGAACCATAGCAAAGTACGAGGAGGAACTTTGTCCAACAAAAGAGGAGAAGGAGCGACAAAATCTACTACCGGACGCTGTTTTCAAGAAACATCAAGTTGTGTTACACAGACCAGGTTTGTTTACTTCTTACTCTCACATGTTTACTAACTTTATATTTGATTATTAACACTATTCTTCAATATATTGTGTATAAGAAGTTGTGTTGTCTTGTGACGAAGATGCATTCCGTCTGCTACTTGCAACGTGGTCTTGCTACCACGTGGTTATCGGTGGTGTGTCGAATTTAACTACCCGTAAGGATGAATTACATATCCCAGTCCATTCGCACAAAAATTGTAAATCTTCAATTCTAGTCTCATCACTTTATACAGATAGTTAGTAGGACAACATAATCTCGTTCATGTTCTTGTTACATGATATATGTTTGTTCTATTTTCTAATGTTAACGGGAACTCCACTTTTTAAAGGCCTACTAAAAGCCACTACTAGCGACCACGCAGTCTGATAGTTTATATATCAATGATGAAATATTAACATTGCAACACATGCCAATACGGCCTTTTTAGTTTACTAAATTGCAATTTAAAATTTCCCGGGAGTTTTTTCTTGAAAACGTGTACGCGTGACGTCACGGACTGTTAGGAAATATGAGCGCTGCACACACACACAGCTAAAAGTCTGTTTTAACCGCATGATTACACAGTATTTTGGAGATCTGTGTTGCTGAATCTTTTGCGATTCGTTCAATTAATATTGGAGAAGTCAAAGTAAGAAAGATGGAGTTGGGAAGCTTTAGCCTTTAGCCACACAAACACACGGTGATTCCTTGTTTAAAATTCCCGGAGGTGAAACTTTATTATGGATCACAGCGGTCAAGCGAACATGGATCCCGACCGAATGTCAACCAGCAGGTTTCGGTGAGAAAATTGTGGTAAAAAGTCGCTTCTTACTGGACATCAGCTGAGCTTGCCCTGACCATAAAACTGCTGTCGACTTCCCTGAGACACTGGCGTCAAGACACCCGTGGACACACACCTCCGACTATCAGGTACTGTTAAACTCACTAAAACACTAGCAACACAATATAAAGATAAGGGATTTCGAAGAATTATCCTAGTAAATGTGTCTAAAAACATCTGGATCCGTCCCAATGCAATCGCATTTTTTTGTTTTTTTTTTCTAGTCCGTCGCTATCAATATCCTCAAACACAAATCTTTAATCCTCGCTCAAATTAATGGGGAGATTGTCTTTTCCTCGGTCTGAATAGCTGTTTTTGTTGGAGGCTCCCATTAAAAACAATGTGAATATGTGAAGAACCATCAACATGTGACGTCATCATCTGCGACTTCCGGTAAAGTCAGGGCTTTTCTGTTAGCTACCAAAAGTTGCAAACTTTATTGTGGATGTTCTCTACTAAATCCTTTCAGCAAAAATATGGCAATATCGCGAAATGATCAAGTATGACACATAGAATGGACCTGCTATCCCCGTTTAAATAAGAAAATCAAATTTCAGCAGGCCTTTAAAGTGTTGTAATCATTCAATATCTCTATGTACGACAAGCACACATGTGTTACCTACAAGAAACTAGGAGAGTACAAAATAAAATAAAATATTCAGTCTAAGCCTGGGCCCCTGAGGAGGGGTCCAAAGTGAGGCCAATGAAAAAAAAGCCTCATAGATATAGCACACATAAACGTGTGTAAGAGGGAAACATCAAAGAACACAAAGGACATTAAAGGATATAGCACACATAAACGTGTGTAAGAGGGAAACATCAAAGAACACAAAGGACATTAAAGGATATAGCACACATAAACGTGTGTAAGAGGGAAACATCAAAGAACACAAAGGACATTAAAGGATATAGCACACATAAACGTGTGTAAGAGGGAAACATCAAAGAACACAAAGGACATTAAAGGATATAGCACACATAAACGTGTGTAAGAGGGAAACATCAAAGAACACAAAGGACATTAAAGACATTAAAAGAGCAGAGCTGATGCAACCAGCTGCCACTCTGGCAGGGCGGCATAGCTCGGTTGGTAGAGTTGCCGTGCTAGCAACTTGAGGGTTGCAGGTTTGATTCCCGCTTGTGCCATCCTAGTTACTGCCGTTGTGTCCTTGGGCAAGACACTTTACCCACCTGCTCCCAGTGCCACCCACACTGGTTTAAATGTAACTTAGATATTGGGTGTCACTATGTAAAGCACTTTGAGTCACTTGAGAAAAGCGCTATATAAATATAATTAACTTCACTCTGGCAAGGAGTATTTCTACATACAGCTACAAAAGTCAAACAAAAAATAATTAACCAATAATATATATTGCGCACACACGATCGCAATTGATTTAAGTAAAGTCTGATTGTCATTAAAACAGTTAGCGCCATCTTTTGACACTTCTTCCACTCCCGTCCTTGCATGCTACACCGCTACAAAGGTGAGCCGCGTATATAAGACCGCCCACAAAACGGCGCTTCCTGAAGCGATTTAGAAAAAACATAACAATATGACCCCTTTAATGCGCCTTATAATCCGGTGTGCCTTTTGTATGGAAAAAACTTGACTAGACCCGCTCATCGGCAGTGCATCTTATAATCCGGTGCGCCCTATGGTCCGGAAAATACGGTACTGTGAAATAGATTTATCTTCAACAGTCTCTCCGTAGTTTTGCCAAAAAGAACAAAAGAAGGAAACTCACGCACACACACACACACACACACAAACACACACACACACACACACACACACACACACAGTCTTATTGACAATAACAACATTTTTAAAAAGTACTGACGATTTGAGGAAAAATGCCACATTTGAGTCGTCCACACCGGAGAATAACCAGATTGTTGAACAAAAAAAATATGGATCTGAAAAAGTTCTCACACCGGAGAATAACCAGATTGTTGAACAAAAAAAATATGGATCTGAAAAAGTTCTCACACCGGAGAATAACCAGATTGTTGAACAAAAAAAATATAGGACTGAAAAAGTTCTGCAACAAAGATCACAAAAAACAAGATTTGGAAAATGATATAGATCCATTTATAAATGTTCTCTCCCACATCAGTAGTAATATTTTTTCTTATGAAGATGAATAATATAATAAAATATAAATAATAATATAGTAAAAAGAGAATACAATGATTTACAAATCCTTTTAAACTTATATTCAATTCAGTAGACTGCAAAGACAATATATTTAATGTTCCCTCTTAGAAACTTTTTTTTTTTTTTTGCAAATACTTATTAACTTAGAATTTAATGGCAGCAACACATTGCAAAAAAATTTTCACAGAGGGAATTTTTACCACTGTTTTACATGGCCTTTCCTTTTAACAACAGCCAGTAAATGTTTGGGAACTGAGGAGACACATTTTTGAAGCTTTTCGGGTGGAATTCTTTCCCATTCTTGCTTGACGTACAGCTTAAGTTGTTCAACAGTCCGGGGTCTCCGTTGTCCTGTTTTAGGCTTCATAATGCGCCACACATTTTCAATGGGAGACAAGTCTGGACTACAGGCAGGCCAGTCTAGTACCCGCACTCTTTTAGTATGAAGCCATGCTGTTGTAACACGTGGCTTGGCATTGTCTTGCTGAAATAAGCAGGGGCATCCATGAAAAAGACCTTGCTTGGATGGCAACATATGTTGCTCCAAAACCTATATATACCTTTCAGCATTAATGGTGCCTTCACACATGTGTAATTTACTCATGCCTTGAGTACTAATTCACCCCAATACCATCACAAATGCTGGCTTTTGAACTTTGCGCCTAGAAAAATCCGGATGCTTCTTTTCTTCTTTGGTATGGAGGATAAGACGTCCACAGTTTCCAAAATAATTTGACATGTAGACTCGTCATACCACAGAATACTTTTCCACTTTGTATCAGTCCATCTTAGATGAGCTGGGGCCCAGCGAAGTCGCCAGTGTTTCAGGGTGTTGTTGATAAATGGCTTTGGCTATGCATAGTAGAGTTTTAACTTGCACTTAGAGATGTAGTGACCAACTGTAGTTACTGACGGTGGTTTTCTGCCTATGTGGTGATATCCTTTACACACTGATGTCGCTTTTTGATGCAGTACCGCCTAAGGGATCGGATGCCCGTGATACCATCGCAGTGATTTCTCCAGATTCTCTGAACCTTTTGATGATATTACGGGCCACAGAACTTGAAATCCCTAAATTCCTTGCAGTAGCTTGTTGAGAAATGTTCTTAAACTTTTTGACGATTTGCTCACACATTTTTTCCAAAAGTGGTGACCCTTACCCCATCCTTAATTGTTTGTGAATGACTGAGCATTTCATGAAAGCTGCTGTTTCCCAATTAGCCTGTTCACCTGTAGGATGTTCCAAATAAGTGTTTGATGAGCATTCCTCAACTTTTTCACTCTTTTTTGCCACTTGTGCAAGCTTTTGTGAAACATGTTGCTGGCATGAAATACCAAATTAACTGATATTTGCAAAAAAAAAAAATGTTTTCCAGTTCAAACGTTAAGTAACTTGTCTTTGCAATTCTATTCAATTGAATATAGGTTGAAAGGGATTTGCAAATCATTGTATTCTGGTTTTATTCACCATTTACACAATGTGCCAACTTTACTGGTTTTGGGTTTTGTAGAATGTATAACCATTGAAATATGTCAGGAAAAAAGCAAACACATATTCATCAGTTGTATACATGCATATAGGTCACCTAAGTGAAGTATAGAAACATTTGAAGATTAAATCAAGGCAAATTACATGGACAATGGTCAACAAATAGTGTTTTTATCTGGTGACTCTCATATTGACTTACTGAACCCTAAAAAGCAAAAGTCCATTGATGACGTCATCGATATAATACAGCATCAGTTTCTATCCTAATATCACAAAGCCAAGCAGAATCACAGGACACTGTGCCACGCTTATTGATCATATTTTTACCAATATTTTTGATAATAACACTACAAGTGGTCTACTTATAACCAACATTAGTCATCATCTGCCAGTTTTCGCAATATATGACGGAAACTTCAAGAAGAAGAACTCAATAGCTTTATTAAAAATGGCACTGAGAGAGATTGCCCCCAATAATTCTTAGACACACTGATAGAAAACAATACAATGGATAATAAAAAACAGGAGTTGAAAATGATCAGTAAAAAGTCTGATTAAAAAGGTGTGTCCTTAGCCCTTTTTTAAAAAATATCAGCGGTCTCTGCAGTTTTGAGGCTCTCTGGCAGGCTATTCCACAGGTGGGGGCCATAAGAGAATATGACACCTCGAAGCCACGACCCCGAATTTTGATGTGATCAATAGGTCACTGACAGTATGATTTGACTGATCAATCTATTAAAGGAGAACATTATCACAATTTCAGAAGGGTTAAAACCAATAAAAATCAGTTCCCAGTGGCTTATTTTATTTTCAAAGTTGTTTTCAAAATTTTACCCATCATGGAATATCCTGAAAAAAGGCTTTAAAATGCCTGATTTTCGCCATCTGCTAAGCCGCCGTCCATTTTCCTGTGACGTCATTTAGTGATGCCAACATGGCGGATAGCACAGCAAGATATAGCGACATTAGCTCGGATTCAGACTCAGATTTCAGCGGCTTAAGCGATTCAACAGATTACGCATGTATTGAAACGGATGATTGGAGTATGGAGGCAGATAGCGAAAACAAAATTGAAGAAGAAACTGAAGCTATTGAGCGAATAGCTATTGACGCTATTCGGCCATGTCTGCCTTAGCATCGCCGGTAAAATGTGCAGATCAAATGATCGGGACTTTCGCATCTTGTGACACTGGAGCAACTTAAATCCGTCGATTGGTAAGTGTTTGTTTGGCATTAAATGTGGGTGGAGGGAAACGCTGGATGCAAATATAGCTACAAATGTACACACAGCTAGCCTAAATAGCATGTTAGGATCGATTACCTGGCAGTCATGCCGCGACCAAATATGTCTGATTAGCACATAAGTCAATAACATCAACGAAACACACCTTTGTGATTTCATTGACTTTATCGTTGGAAATGCATCTGCAGGATATCCGTACATCTATGTGCCATGTCTGCCTTAGCATCACCGGTAAAATGTGCAGACGAAACTTTCGGGACTTTCGCATCTTGTGACACTGGAGCAACTTAAATCCGTCGAATGGTAAGTGTTTGTTTGGCATTAAATGTGGGTGGAGCGAAAGGCTGGATGCAAATATAGGTACAAATGTACATACAGCTAGCCTAAATAGCATGTTAGCATCGATTAGCATGCCGTGCTAATCGATGCACACTCTACGTAAATCAACTTGAATCCGTCCTTGATCGTGTTGTTACACCCTCCGACAACACACCGACGAGGCATGATGTCTCCAAAGTACGGAAAACTGTCAAAAAAACGGAAAATAACAGAGCTGATTTGACTCGATGTTTACAATGTGTTTGAGAAAATGGCGGATTGACTACCTAGGTGACGTCTCGCTCCGAGAGCAAATAATAGAAAGGCATTTAATTCGCCAAAATTCACCCATATAGAGTTCGGAAATCGGTTAAAAAAGCACATGGTCTTTTTTCTGCAACATATTGACGCTTACATAGGTCTGCTGATAATGTTCCCCTTTAAAGATGATCATGTATTTTACAGTCTGATTTGTCGGATGTCTATACATTTTATAAAACTCTTAAGAAAATGGAGAGGGTACTACGTTAGACGTGTTATTGTGTGCGTGCGTGCGTTCGTGCGTGTCCTGAACCGCCTTTTCCCAGTGGTAAGATTATGTCAGTGAGCCACAATCTGCCTGGTTTAACATCATGTGTAAAGGTAGCATAAGTCCATGAGCCAAGAGAACGGGTTCTGTTTTTTTCACATTTCTGGACGCTTTCAACAGGAACAAAAACATTTTAAATGCAACTTAAGCTTAAAAATGTTTACCTGTTTGTTTAAAGAGATGCCTTTGCCTTTTAGATTTTTTCTTTGGCCACCATTGGAGGCCAGGATGTGAAGCGGGTGACCTGGAACATCCTGGGCAGGATCTTCACAGATGAGGTTTCACATCAGATAAATTGGAATGGTGTCAACAACAAAAAGGCCTTTAGCAGGATGGCAACAAAGACCTTGCTTTTCAGTAAGCATATAATTCAAAGTAATATTACGTACGTTCAAAATCAATAGTGGGGGAAGCCTTAAAGGGGAACATTATCAGCAGACCTATGTAAGCGTCAATATATACCTTGATGGTGCAGAAAAAAAGACCATATATTTTTTTAATCGATTTCCGAACTCTAAATGGGTGAAATTTGGCGAATTAAACGCCTTTCTGTTTATCGCTCTTGGAGCGATGACGTCAGAAAGGGACGTCACCTAGGTAGTCAACGCCATTTTCATTTTCAACACATTCCAAACATTGGGTCTCAGCTCTGTTATTTTCCGTTTTTTCGACTATTTTTTGGAACCTTGGAGACATCATGCCTAGTCGGTGTGTTGTCGGAGGGTGTAACAACACTAACAGGGAGGGATTCAAGCGGCACCACTGGCCCGAAGATGCGAAAGTGTCTGCCGCCAGACCCCCATTGAATGTGCGGGAGTGTCTCCACATTTTACCGGCGATGACAGACATGGCACAGAGATGTATGGATAACCTGCAGATGCATTTGCAACGATAAAGTCAACGAAATCACAAAGGTGTTTTGTTGATGTTGACTTATGTGCTAATCAGACATATTTGGTTGCGGCGTCACTGCCAGCTAATCGATGCTAACATGCTATGCTAATCGATGCTAACATGCTATTTACCGGCGGTGCTAAGGCAGACATGGCACAGAGATGTATGGATAACCTGCAGATGCATTTGCAACGATAAAGTCAACGAAATCACAAAGGTGAGTTTTGTTGACGTTGACGGCCAGCTAATCGATGCTAACATGCTATGCTAATTGATTCTAACATGCTATTTACCGGCGGTGCTAAAGCAGACATGGCACAGAGATGTATGGATAACCTGCAGATGCATTTGCAACTATATTATGTTTCCTTCCACCCACATTTAATGCGAAAAAACACTTACCGATCGACGGATTTAAGTTGCTCCAGTGTCACGAGACGCGAAAGTCCTGATCGTTTGGTCCGCTCATTTTACCGGCGATGCTAACGCAGCTATTCGGCCATGCTATGGCTATGAATAGCGTCAATAGCTATTCGCTCAATAGCTTCAGTTTCTTCTTCAATACTTTCATACTCCAACCATCCGTTTCAATACATGCGTAATCTGTTGAATCGCTTAAGCCACTGAAATTCGAGCCTGAATCCGAGCTAATGTCGCTATATCTTGCTGTGGTATCAGCCATTGTTTGTTTACATTGGCAGCACTGTATGACGTCACAGGGAAATGGATAGTCGCATCGCAAATAGCGAAAATCAAGCACTTTAATGGTTTTTTTTAGGGATATTCCGGCACCGGTGAAATGTTGAAAAAAAATTCAAAAAATACAACATGCCACTGGGAACGGATTTTTATTGTTTTCAACCCTTTTGAAATTGTGATAATGTTCCCCTTTAAAAATCGTAGCAACCACCATACCCGTAGCTGCTCCCAAACTTATTCTCTTGGTCAGATTAACGTAAGGCTTCAACTGATGTTTGTCGACTTCCTTTATTGCGTTTCTACACATGTTCAACACCGTCAAACACCGTAAAAAAACTGAAATAAAGTAATACAAAATCACATGAGGTAGTGAAAACATTCCTGTTAACTATCTGAACAATGATAATAACAAAAATCCTACCTTTCTGACAACATGCACTTTGCCGTGAGACTCCCTCCTTTTGATGCCTTTTGTCGCTGGCACTGTAAACGGCGTTGACAATGGCTGCGATTCTCTCCGCCTCTAATTGAGTAGTTAATTGGACTTCTTCACGTTGCCTCTTGCGCTGCAGCTGGCTACCTAACGTGATACGTTTGGAGTTGAAACTTCGTGTCCGACTTCTAATCCGACGTCAGTGTCGCCACCATATCACGTGACCCATAACATCGCAAGAGCAAGTTTTCAGGAGGCGTTCCTTGTCTCGATTACTGTAACGTATTATTTTGGGGTCTCCCCATGTCTAGCATTAAAAGATTACAGTTGGTACAAAATGCGGCTGCTAGACTTTTGACAAGAACAAGAAAGTTTGATCATATTACGCCTATACTGTATATACCTTTATATACATATATACATACATATATACTGTATATACCTTTATATACATATATACATACATATATACTGTATATACCTTTATATACATATATACATACATATATACCTATACTGTATATACCTTTATATACATATATACATACATATATACTGTATATACCTTTATATACATATATACATACATATATACTGTATATACCTTTATATACATATATACATACATATATACTGTATATACCTTTATATACATATATACATACATATATACCTATACTGTATATACCTTTATATACATATATACATACATATATACCTATACTGTATATACCTTTATATACATATATACATACATATATACCTATACTGTATATACCTTTATATACATATATACATACATATATACCTATACTGTATATACCTTTATATACATATATACATACATATATACCTATACTGTATATACCTTTATATACATATATACATACATATATACCTATACTGGCTCACCTGCTCTGGTTTCATGTGCACTCAAGATGTGACTTTAAGGTTTTACTACTTAAGTATAAAATACTACACGGTCTAGCTCCATCCTATCTTGACGATTGTATTGTACCGTATGTCCCGGCAAGAAATCTGCGTTCAAAAGACTCCGGCTTATTAGTGATTCCTAGAGCCCAAAAAAAGTCTGCGGGCTATAGAGCGTTTTCCGTTCGGGCTCCAGTACTCTGGAATGCCCTCCCGGTAACAGTTCGAGATGCTGCCTCAATAGAAGCATTTAAGTCTCACCTTAAAACTCATTTGTTTACTCTAGCCTTTAAATAGACCTCCTTTTTAGACCAGTTGATCTGCCGCTTCTTTTCTTTTTTCTCCCCCTCCCTTGTGGAGGGGGTCCGGTCCGATGACCATGGATGAAGTACTGGCTGTTCAGAGTCGGGACCCAGGATGGACCGCTCGCCTGTGTATCGGTTGGGGACATCTCTACGCTGCTGATCCGACTCCGCTTGGGATGGTTTCCTGTGGACGGGACTCTCACTGCTGTCTTGGATCCGCTTTGAGCTGAACTCTCGCGGCTGTGTTGGAGCCACAATGGATTGAACTTTCACAGTATCGTGTTAGACCCGCTCCACATCCATTACTTTCGGTCCCCTAGAAGGGGGGGAGTTGCCCACATTTGAGGTCCTCTCCAAGGTTCTCATAGTCATCATTGTCACTGGCGTCCCACTGGGTGTGAATTCTCCTTGCCCACTGGGTGTGAGTTTTCTTTGCCCTTATGTGGGTTCTTCCGAGGATGTCGTAGTCGTAGTGGTTTGTACAGTCCTTTGAGACATTTGTGATTTGGGGCTATATAAATAAACATTGATTGATTGACTGTGTGGGCAAGGCACGGGTAACTTACACATCTGTGAAGGCACCATCGATGCTGAAAGGTACATACAGCTTTTGGAGCAACATATGTTGCCATCCAAGCAACGTTATCATGGACGCTCCTGCCTATTTCAGCAGGACAATGCCAAGCCAGTGTTACAACAGCGTGGCTTCATAGTAAAAGAGTGCGGGTACTAGACTGGCCTGCCTGTTAGAGATGCGCGGTTTGCAGTCTCATCTGCGGAGTCCACGGATAAACCGCGGGTCGGGCGGTTGACATGACGAAAAAATTTATTTTAATTAGATTCGGACGGGTGGCGGTTGAACCACCCGGAAATATTTGATACACATGGTTCTGGGATCGGTAACCTTTTGCCATTCAAAGAGCCATTTAAGACCCGTGTCATAAAGCGAAGAAGACAATAGGAGACGCTATTATTCTCTTGAATGACTACCGGCAGTCACCAAGACAATAAGTATTAGGGCGTGCTACGAAGCCATTGGCTTTGTCGCCTTCTACAACATGTACGTTCAGCTTGTCAGTCCAGCATCATGTAGTGTGTGGCTTCCGCGGCAACACACACACGACTGCAAGGCATACTGGGTGACACAGAGTACACTAATGGTTGTGATATAAACTATCTTAACACTCTTAGTAATTTGCGCCACGCTGTGAAGCCACACCAAACAAGATTGACAAACACATTTCGGGAGAACATCCTCACAGTAACACAACATAAACGCAACACAACAAATACCCAGAATCCTTTGTATTCATGACACTCCCTGATTATTTTATACACCCCGCTAGCAGCAAACCCCGCCACCCCCCGTGCGTCGGTAAGGTGGGCGGGGTTGGGGTCGCGGGGGTGTAAAATATATTCAGGAACTGTCACGGATATAAAGGATTCTGGGTATTTGTTGTGTTGCATTTATGTTGTGTTACTGTGAGGATGTTCTCCCGAAATGTGTTTGTCAATCTTGTATTGCGTGGCTTCACAGCGTGGCGCATATTAGTAAGTGTTTAAGTTATTTATATCACAACCATCAGTGTACTCTGTATCACCCAGTATGCCTTTCAATCTTGTATGTGTAATTGCATAAGCTGCACACATGTTGCCGGACCAACAATCGGTTCGTACATGTTGTTGAAGGTATCAAAGGCAATGGCTTCACAGCACGCCCATATTCTTGTCACCAGGTTGAACGCTATTGGATAGTCGCGAAAACGTTGGCGGCTCCAATTAACTTCATTACTCTGTGAAACAGGTTTAAATAGCTCTGTGAGTGGTAAAGGCGGCCGACCTCTGATGTATTTCAGCAAGCGGTTGGCGGGCGGGTACGGTCCTGATAAAATGTTGGTTCGTGTGGACGGCGGGTGGATGACGACTTTGGTGATGCGGTTGCGGATGATATAATTGCCTATCCGCGCATGTCTACTGCCTGTAGTCCAGACCAATGAAAATGTGTGGTGCAATATCAAGGCTAAAATATCAGAAGGGAGACTGGAAATGTCTACTCCGTCCAAGGCCTTCCAATTATCCACAACCTGGTTGTGGTTGATAATCTGTCGCTTAGTAGTCTTTTAAGACTATGATACCCATATGTTACTAATGATGTAATATTGTATGATCATAAGCATCTTTCACCAATCTACTTTACTTTACGTCCTAATGCAAGTGGGACATGTTTGATGTCCTTCATGCTAATATGACATCATATGACATGCATAAGCAAATAGGAAGGGAGTTGTCCTTCACTCCGTGGAACAGAATTACAGGAATGAAATTGTAAAGCGAGAAGGACAAAGGTATGTCATTTCTAGATCTGGGATTCTTCTATGTTAATATGATATGTATATTTGTTGTTGTTTCTTATGTATTCATGTCTGGTGCAAGTACAATAAGCCATTCTTTGGTTCAATGTTAGCAACCTATCCTGTAATAGATGTGCTGTGAAATAACACCAGGACAAGCTCCTGGCGTTGGTTTTCTAAAATGTCCTCTACCGTATTCTCAGACATTTCAAGTGCAGGCGGACAAAAGTCCTAAAAGTAGTTGACAGTAAAACAAAAGTCCCAAATAAGTGGACTGTAAGACAAGGCATTCTGCAGTGTACAGGACACACATGGCATAAAAGACTGATTGACAATGGTCTACAGTCCCTTTGCCAATCAGGACACAGAACACAATGCGCAATCATGTGCTGTAAGAAACAAAGCGTAAAAAACTGCACACACAACAAAGATCCGTGTAATAGCGAGGCCGTGTAAAGTGAAACGTGTTGTAGCGAGGGAACACTGTGTTAGTTTCACCTTGTAAATATCATTGCTGGAATAAAAAACAACTTTCATTATGTCCAAGTATAGTCTTCCAAATTCAGAACATTACAAAATGCTCAAAGTCTGCACATTTCATAATAAATACGAAGATGTGAAGTGCAAGTCTTTGAATGGACTGGAAAAGAACTCTAAAGACCAAGTAAGCAATGCTCTCAGTATTTGCCTACTCAGCAAATGTTTGATTGTCAGCTGCTGGATCTTTAAAACTACAGTCAAAAAAAATTGTTTTTTTATTCTAACAACTCATAATATTAATAATAATACACTCATATTCGCTTATAACAGTGGTCCCCAACCTTTTTGTAACGCTTGAAAATTTGTCCCACGGACCGGTTGGGGGGGTGGGTGCTGTTGTTAAAAAATGGATCAATTCTTCACCAATAGTGCTCTCAATTGCTTTGTTTATTGCTATTCTGAATGTTGGTTTTAGAATTTGGTTGCATCATTATGGTATTGTTGTGTATTGTTTTGTTGGATTGATTAATAAATTCAATTAAAAAAAGAATAATTGAAAAATTATTGTGCGGCCCGGTACCAATCGATCCACGGCATACTTGACAACTCTCCCGATTTGTCCGGGAGACTCGCGAATTTTAGTGCCTCTCCCGAAAATCTCCTGGGGCAACCATTCTCCTGAATTTCTCCCGATTTCCACACGGACAACAATATTGGGGGCGTGCGTGCTTTAAAGGCACTGCCGTCGCGTCCGCTTTTCCTCCATACGTGCCGGCCCATTCACATAATACCTGCTGCTTTTACACGCACATAAGTGAATGCACGGCATACTTGGTCAACAGCCATACAGGTCACACTGAGGGTGGCCGTATAAACAACTTATTACACTGTACAAATATGCGCCACACTGTGAACCCACACCAAACAAGAATGACAAACACATTTCGGGAGAACATCCTCACCGTAACACAACGTAAACAGAACAAAACAGCACTAACTATTCCGGGACGCTACAATATACACCCCCGCTACCACCAAAGCCCGCCCACCTCTATCCCCCCCACCTAAAAAAATGGTGCCATAGCACAAACAGTAAAACAACACCTCGGTGTATTCACTCTTTTTATAATGGCTATTCTAGAGAATAATCCATGAATGAGTTAAACCGTCTTGAAAGCCGCAGGGTTCAAAGTAGTCCGGAATTGACATCATAATGTTTGCTTGGTATATAGTCTTTTATATGACATTGTTGACTTTTCCTTTGGTCAGGTAACGGTAATTTTTGCCTCTGTGGAAGCTGTTATTGATCCTGTCCACCTTCCAATAGAGTCCTGTGTTGATTGTTATTGATGTAGTGTTGATGCTCGCTACTTTTGCCGTGTGGCTTGCGACAATTCTCTGGAGACAGCTTCCCCTGTAGCTTAGCTACATTTCATGGAGACTAACTTGCATCTTACATTTTCCAGTTATCTTGCCCATCACTTGGAGCCCACACAAGTTTGCTGAGCGTCTGAGGACAGCAGAGGAGAACAAGCGAAAATGAAGGTGGAGATGTGGGAGGTGCACGATACGCTGCATTCGGTGATTTCGAAACCTCCAAATTGGGTAATGAAACGTACAATGCATGTTTAACATGAAACATCTGCTGTGTCATGAATACAATACTTGCAGTACAAACACTTTGTAGGGCGCAACAACATACAAGACTGAAACATTACCTCAATGGCAAAGACTACTTCCTGCATACTTAGTCTACGCACTATTGCCATTTGATTTGTACTTTATAATACCTTATACCTTTTTTGGTGGTGGTGGTGGTTGTAAAAGACAGTAATCTACAGAAATGCTTTTCTATTTCTGCGACTATAGGACATGTAAAATAGGCAAGGAAAATGTATACGCAAGTTGTTTACAATCCGGCCTGTGGAGCGTGACTTCAACTGTGGACAATAAGTTTCTTTGGGGAAATGATGAGGCCATAAGTACTGTTAGCCATTAAAGCTGTTATATAGACAGCCTTTCCCTCCCGTGGTTACATTCATCAAAAACCAAAAGGTAATATATGTGCAAGCAAATTATAAAAAATAGAGAGAGAGAGACGGAGAGAGACAGAGAAAGACAGACACACAGACGTACAGAGAGAGAGAGAGACAGACTGGCAGAGAGACAGACAGACACAGACAGACAGACTGGTAGAGAGACAGCCGTACAGACAGAGAGAGACAGCCGGACAGACAGACAGACAGACAGACAGAGAGACAGAGAGATAGACAGAGAGACAGAGACAGACAGACACAGACAGACAGAGAGAGAGAGATGGACAGAGAGAGACAAACAGACACAGAGAGAGACAAACAGGACACAGAGAGAGACAGACAGGACACAGAGAGAGACAGACAGGACACAGACACAGAAAGACAGAGACAGACACAGACAGACACACAGAGAGAGACAGACAGGACACAGACACAGAAAGACAGAGACAGACACAGACAGACACACAGAGAGAGACAGACAGACAGACAGACAGACACAAACACAGACAGAGACACAGACAGTGACAGACAAGAGACAGACACAGACACGCAGACGGACACAGAGAGAGAGACAAGACAGAGACAGAGAGAAAACACCCCCTCCCAAATATGCCCCCCCAGAAACAAGTATGTCCACACTGCAAAAAGTCAGTGTTCAACAACAAGAAAAAATAATTGCAAACATAAGGGGCATTTTATATGAACTAAGCAAAATGATCTGCCAATAGAACAAGAACATTTGGCTTGTCAAGACTTTCCAAAACAAGCAAAATTCGCTAACCTCAATGAACCCCAAAATACCTTAAGATAATTATATTCTTGGTAGAAAAAAAAATATGAGACCTTTTGGCTCAATTGAAGTAAATGCTAGTGCCAATATCTTGACATGATGATATGCGCTTGGCATTACATTTCTTGAAACCAGAAAACTTTATACTAAAAACAAATGTATTGTTCTTAATGGAAAGGCAACAAGGCAAGCACTTGTTAATAATCTCAGGGTCTCCTAGCCGCTCAGGCAAATCATATTGTCTAAAAATGCGTTTTTCCATCCATAACATGACATCATCGCGCAAAGTGCATGCTCTTTCAGTCAATTGCTGCGCATATATGCAGCCCGGCCCCCCGCCCGAAATGTTTTAATTGTAATTTTGAGGAATTTATCTGAATGTGCATAAACTATTCAAAATTGTTTAACAAAACAATACACAACAATACCATAATAATGCAATCCAATTCCAAAACCAAACCCGACCCAGCAACTTTCAGATTAGATTAGATTAGATAGTACTTTATTTATTCCTTTAGGAAAATTCAAATTTTCAGCACAATCCCATTCAAGATTTAGACAAACATTGCAGGGGGACAGAACAGGATCGCTGACGGGTCTGCTGGCTTCCAGCGCCCCTTACAAAAAAGATGAGATACAGGTAAACAGGGAGGAAAAAAGAGAAGATTAAAATGAAATAAAATAAAATAAATAAATCGGTCTGAGCCTGGGCCTTGGATAGGGGGTCCAGACTGAGGCCAAGGGAGAAAAAAACAACAACTGATAACAAAAACAACATAGCCATAGAACACCTCCATCTCATATGTGTTTAAGAGGGAAACATTAAACATCAAAGGACATTAAACACATTAAAGCAGTGGATACAAGCAGTATGAATAAAAACTAAAAGAAACATATACACTGTGGTGGCTTCTGGGGTGTTCCGCAATAGAGATTAGCAATAAACAGAACAATTGAGGACACACAAACATGACACGGAACAATCTAAAAGGAGTGAGACAAAAATGAATATTATCAACAACAGTATCAATATTAGTAACAGGTTCAAAATTGTTAAATGTTTAAATATTAACTGTCAGTTTACTGTACTGTGCCAACTGTACTAATAGATAGATGGATAGATAGTACTTTATTGATTCCTTCAGGAGAGTTCCTTCAGGAAAATTAAAACCCCAAAATACCTTAAGATAATTATATTCTTGGTAGAAAAAAAAAAAAGAATATTAATTAATATGTTTTCTATTGTTTCATTGAAAATAAAACTGCAAAGTCCATTTGGCTGTCATCTGTTTTAATGTGAGACACAATTGTGTCATGACTTTACATGCTTGAAATAAGAAATGATTACTTAAAAAAAAAAAAAAGTAGTTTTATTCTCGAGTGTTGATGACGCAGCTTTGCAACTGGTACTGTTCGCTGGCTGAAGACACGCCGAAGATAATTTTTTTGTATCCACGCGATTCTTGGGTCATTTGGAGTTGGTGGTAGCCCCACTTTAAGTCCAGTTTGCTCCATTCATCCCCTGTAGCAGTTCATCCACTGTTGGAATAGGGTATCTCTCTCTGATGATTGCAAGGTTTGCCTGACGCATATCTAGACACAGTCTAGACATGTATTGTTTCCCTGACTTCGAGACTCTCCCGAAGGTCACTGCAGCAAAGACACAACCAAACTCCCTTCTTGTCTCTTATGGACACACACCTGTTGTTGTTGACCTTTGGACTAGCGACTGCAAAATACATCAATGCCGCGGACAGAGACACACTGCGGGCTTACACACACAATCACAAAAAATCCACAAACAAATAGCACGCCACCCCCCCCCCCCCCCCCCCCCCCCCCCCCCCCCCCCCCCCCCCCAACCCAACGCCCTTGACGCAAATCCCGTAGGGGTGATGAATGGAAGGTCAGCGCCTAAAGAGCTGTGGCCTACCACCATGACCTTGAACTACCTTCCTTCTGTTGCTAGATATCTCGAGATGTATGTTGTAATATGTATATCTGCTTTGCTATGGAGGTTTTTTCCCCACTCCAGACTGGGCCCCCTTAGGAGCCCAGTCTAGATTGTGTTTTTTCACTCATCCTTCCCCAGCGTTGACCTTTTTCCCGTCTTTTACGGGGCGCGTTATGGCGACCCATCAGCGTTCTTGTTCTGTAACCCGTAACACTTTTTATTTTTCTAATCTTGAACAGGTTTGTGCTGAAAACAAAGTTTCGTTGTACTTGTACAATAAAGACCTATCCTATCCTATCCTATCCTATCCAATCCTATTCATGTTAAGCCTCTCTGACCTGTCAGTGTCATTTAGCATAAAAGCATAGTCATGTTGCTCTATCTCTGTTATGCACTTTTTATTTTCCTGTTGTACCTTTTGTTTTGCATTGTTGGGCAAAATGGTCTTTACCGTTAAACTTGCGGTATGTTTGACGCGTGCGGGACATTTAGGATCCCTCCCGAAGTGGTCAGCATGTCCACACCGGTGCCATGCCTGCTTTTCTTTGTCCTTTATTCTGATATTTCCCTCCTTTCTGTGTGACGCGGTTCACAGACGCCTCTGCTCTCTCCCCTTTCCCAGACATTTCCGCCATTTGTCCCTCAATTAGCACACATTGTGCCGCCAGTTCAAGTGTGCGAGTGAGCACCAAACCATGTCCTTCTTCCAGCAGTTTACGGCCAACATAGCTCGATGTGCATTTGCTAATAATAGCATTTCTAATCCGATCGTCTGCACCTGCACCAAAACTACAGTCTTTGCAGCACGTCTTTGTCACGCCCATGAGATCATGTTTCGTTTTTGTCATGCTTGGTTTTATTTTTCGGACACTTGTTTCCCGCTTTTGCACTTCCTTGTTTGCTTTGTTACCATGCCAACTCATTAATTTTCACCTTGCCCTCATGTCACGCCCCTGTCCTGAGCCCTCACACCGGTTCGTAATGATCATAGCCATTATTTAAGCCACAGTTACCAGGTAATCAGCCTGGCAACTTTACATATCCCTAAACCCAATTCATGCCAAGCCATGCTGTTTATACCTCCTGCTCATGTCAAGTAAGTTTTTGGTTTAGTTATGTCACAGTTGTTTAGTTTTGTTTTCAGTAGTCAAGTCTGTTCTCCGCCATTGTGCACACCATTTGTTTGCCTTTAGTTGTAGTTTGTTAGTGTTAGTAATAAAAAAATATGTACTCACATTCACGTCTCGCTCGTGCCAATTTTCCTTTGCGTTGGTAAAAACAAACTATCCCAATGTCCAAGTCCTGACAGTCTTAAACGTAGTGGAGAATTTTGTTGTCAGTCTCACTAGGGCAGGGTCGCCAACCCAAAACGTTGAAAGAGCCTTATTGGACCAAAAATATACAAAAACTAATCTGTCTGGAGCCGCAAAAAACGAAAAGCCGTATATAAGTCTTATAATGAAGGCAACACAGTGTCTATATTAGCTATAATAGCCTACTATCAAAATGACTATGTGTCGCAGGCTGAAGCAAATCTTCATTGACAGAAATGTTGAAATATGATATTTATTCTACACATTTTTACAACATTAGAAACTAGTAGTAAATCAGAGGCTACTCAGAAGGTGAGATAACTCCTGCAAATGACTGGCTTTTAATGGCCTAAGGCATAGGTGTCAAACTCTGGCCCGCCGTGTAATTCATTTGGCCTTTCAGGTAATATCAAATTAACATTAGAGCTGGCCCGCCGGTGCTATACAGCGGTGCCGCTGTAACACCGCATTCACCGATTTCCCGGGAGACTCTCGAATTTCAGTGCCCCTGCCGAAAATCTCCCGGTGCAACCATTCTCCCGAATTCCCCCCGGACAACGATATTGGGGGTGTGCCTTAAAGGCACTGCCTTTAGCGTCCCCTGCAACCTGTCGTCAAGTCTGTTTTCCCTCCTCACAAACAGCATGCCAGCCCAGTCACGTAATATATGTGGCTTTTACACACATGTAAGTAAATGCAAGGCATATTTGATCAACAGCATACAGGTCACACTGAGGGTGGGCATATAAACAGCTTTAACACTGTTACAAATATGCGCCACACTGTGAACCCACACCAAACAAGAATGACCAACACATTTCGGGAGAACATCCGCACTGTAACACAACATAACACAACAGAACAAATACCCAGAACTCCTTGCAGCACTAGCTCTTCCGGACCACTACAATATACCCACCCCCCCCCCCCCTCCCGCTACCAACAAATCCCCCTAACCCCGCCCACCTGAGCCCGACATTAAAAAATGGCTGATGGTTGATTTATTCATTGTTATTTTATTTTCAAATGTATTAGCCTCTGGAAAAAGTTCATGTTGATATTTACCTCAGAAGGCTGCAAATACAAAAGAGGCATTCAATGTTTATTTAAGTTTGATTTTTTATGCCATTGATAATTTTTAATTATTGTTATTATTATTTGAAACTCAATTTTGCATGTCACTATAAAGTTATATAAGCCTTGCTTGTTCAATATTCAATGAAAAACGTGCTTGGTTCCCTATTAAAAGGTTAATTTGTTCAACCTCGGCTCGCGGCTTTGTTCAGTTTTAAATTTTGGCCACTCTGTATTTGAGTTTGACACCCTAGCCTAAGGTATAGATGTGTGTGTGTCCAAGTTAAAGGAAATGGCAGGCTGTCTGAAATGGGTCATGAGACATGCCAAAACTAAATTATATTCAAAGAGGATAAAAGTAAATATTAAATAAGCTCAAATATAGCTACAAATGAGGCATAATGATGCAATATGTACATACTTCTTCTTTGGCAGCTTAGTCACAGATGACCATGCTAATTTACGGCCTTGGGTCAGACACTTATTTCGATTTTATGTTTATTTTTTTAAATCTTATTTTTATTTTATTTTTTTTGTTATTTGTATTTTGTAATGGTACTTTGATCATTAATAGTTTATTGTTTTTCTTAAATAGTTTAGTCATCCTATTCTATTCAATTATTAGTAATGTCTTTTCAGTTATAATGAGTGTTGTAATTATAAAATGCACTTATTTAATTATAATTTTCACATTTTAACTTTATGTTTTGTTGATACGGTACATTAAAGGCCTACTGAAATGAGATTTTCTTATTTAAAAGGGGATAGCAGGTCCATTCTATGTGTCATACTTGATCAATTCGCGATATTGCCATATTTTTGCTGAAAGGATTTAGTAGAGAAGATCGACGGTAAAGTTTGCAGCTTTTGGTCGCCAGTAAAAAAGCCTTGCCTTTACCGGAAGTAGCAGACGATGTGCGCGTGACGTCACGAGTTGTAGAGCTCCTCACATTGTTTATAATGTGAGCCTCCAGCAGCAAGAGCTATTCGGACTGAGGCTGCGACAATTTCCCCATTAATTTGAGCGAGGACGAAAGATTTGTGGATGAGGATAGTGAGAGTGAAGGACTAGAAAAAAATAAAAATAAAAAATAACAATGAAATAAGAAAAGGCGAGGGCAGTGAGAGCGATTCAGATGTTATTAGACACATTTATTAGGATAATTCTGGAAAATCCCTTATCTCCCTTTTGTGTTACTAGTGTTTTAGTGAGATTATATGGTACCTGAAAGTCGGAGGGGTGTGACCACGAGTGTGGTGACCGCCAGTGTCTCCGGTGGGAGGAGGTAATAGTCCGCTGCTGCAGTAGGACTCAAGCTCCGCTCATAACTACGGTAAGAGGCGACTTATTACCACAGTTTTCTCACCGAAACCTGCCGGTTGACATGTGGTCGGGATCCATGTTCGCTTGACCGCTCTGTTCCATAGTAAAGCTTCACCTTCGGGAAATTTAAACAAGAATCACCTGCTGTGTTTGTGTTGCTAAAGGCTAAAAGCTTCCCACCTCCATCTTTCTACTTTGACTTCTCCATTATTAATTGAAAAAATTGCAAAAGATTCAGCAACACAGATGTCCGGAATACTGTGTAATTATGCGGTTAAAGCAGACTACTTATAGCTTGGATCGGGCTGGAAAAAAATGTCCGCTACAACCGGTGACGTCAAACGCACGCGTTATCATAGGCGCCATCATACCGCGACGTTTTCAACAGGACACTTCGCGGGAAATTTAAAATTGCAATTTAGTAAACTAAAGCGGCCGTATTGGCATGTGTTGCAATGTTAATATTTCATCATTGATATATAAACTATCAGACTGTGTGGTCGCTAGTAGTGGCTTTCAGTAGGTCTTTCATGTTTGTTAACAACGCCTAGTATGGCTGTACCAGGGGCGTCACTAGACCTAATACTGTACTGGGGCACACCTGGGGGACAAATAATTCATGTGAGTGGGCAAAGCGCGCAAGCAAAAACATTTTTAGCACTTATTTATCATAAAAAATACATAAATAGTGCTTTAAACTATGAAATCATATCAGTATGGATCTTTGATGAACCACCTGAAATGAACTAATGCATTTGACCTACTTGTGCACTTTTTTACTCCAGACTTCTAAACTGCTACTGGTAAAAGCAAAAAGGAAGAGCAATGAATCTTTTTGAAATATATATTGCAGTAATCACCTGCAAATTTAACATCTACTAAACTAAAACAAAAAATAAAGCACTCCTACATCTCTGGGTTCTTTTATATTATTTAATTTCCATTGATGGCAATGTGGTTAATCCTATTTCAGATACACAAAACTATCAAATATACACAAAACAATACAGCCACAGTAGTAGAATAAATGAACAACTGTTGTGTGTCTGTTCAGGGAATCATTTTCTGAGAAGTAAACTGTAACGTCTCGTTTTCCATTTTTGCAAAATGGTCAATCACTCTGGACAGACCTCGAAATATTACAGTAACTGTTATACAGTTGACCAGTGGTTCCCAACTGCTGGGTCGTGACATAAAAGTGGATTGTGTGTCATTTTCAGTGAGTCGCAGTCAGATGTGTGCAAGAAAAAGAAAAAAAGTTTAGGGAGAAAAAAATCCAATTGTGGCAACAAAACCAGATATTTTTAGCCATTTTTCTAGTGACTATTAGTGAGTATTTTAGCAAAAGGCAAACCTGACTAACAAGTCTGAGGAGGATTCAGGACAGACATGGAAATATATTTTTAAAAAATCTAAATGGGGCAACAAAACCTGATATTTTCAGCCATCTTTCTGAAAACAAATACAGAAATGTTACTATTTTTTCTGGAAACAAAAGCAGATGCTTTAGCTGTAGCCATTTTTCTGCTGACAAAACAAGATTATTTTAGTCAAAGTCACAGCGATTAACAGGACAAGTCTACTGTGCTATTTTTCTGTGAAATAAACTTGAATGATTTAAAAATTTGGCTCACGACTTGATGATATGGAAAAATGTTTTTCTTCCTGAAGATAAACCATTTGAGAAGCACTCAACTCACACATGCTGACTCCAAATCATCTTTGATGCAGAACCAGCAGACAATAACCAACATTATGTTTCATGTTCATTGGAAATTCCCCCGACAGCTCGTACAGCAAATGAATGTTTGTCTTGATACAAGGAATAACGTTAGCTAACTTAGCATCAACTTAAGACAATGATGTTGCCTAGCTAGCTAGGACTTCACTTACATCTCTCATTCCCGCTGCTTCTGCCGTGCTGCGGGCGAATAACTTTCTGATATCCATCTAGGAATTACAGATTGAGTCAAATCCAAATCCAAATAATATAATTAACAAATTGTTGTTGGCTAACGTTACCTACCTGAACAGTGATTTGCATACCCCCTCTCTCTCTCTCTCTCTCTCTCTCTCTCTCTCTCTCTCTCTCTCAACTGAAGTCTCGATCCACACGTGAATAAATTACCATGGTAAGTAGCCATGTGCTCATTGTTACGTGGAGTGAATATAGTAGCAATCAATTACCATGCTAAGTAGTATGTGCGCTGTTGTCTATGTTATGTAGACTTAAAACTCTGAAGCGTTTTTTTTTTATTGGTGAAATTTTTACTGGGGCACTGCAGATCAACACTGGGGCCCGTGCCCCAGTGAAAATTGTCTGGCAACGCCCCTGGCCTGTACAAGCAAATTCATGAGTGACGGTCCATGTTGCACTTAGTGCAAACACATGTAGAGACTTCGTCCCGCTCCTGCTGTGCGAAGGCATTTGCAGTACGTTTCTTCCTGTCTCTCTTCTCCTCTGCGAGCTGGCTTCTCTTCAAATCATTCTCTGCAATACCCCGTCTAACCGCTTGACGCCAGACATTTCGGTTCTCCGCCTGTATCTCCCAGCTGTCTAGAGGAATATTACGTACATAAAGTTAGCCTAAATAGCATGTTAGCATTGATTAGCTTGCAGTCATGCACTGACCAAATATGCCTGATTAGCGCTCCAACAAGTCAACAACAGCATTCACGCACAGTCTAAAATGTTTGGTGGACAAAATGAGACAAAGGAGTTGAAGAGTTTACATCTAAACAAACTGTTGCGTCACAGTCCATACTATGGTGAGTTCGAGAACCGCAGAAATTAGTAGGACAAATCGATGTTCACCGAATACTCTCATCAGTGAAGCATACACACAAACATGATTATTCAGGGTCAAAAGATGTGTGTTTTGAATCTGCATGGGCCAAATGTTGATGAACCTTCCTTTTTTGAAGAAATAAGTGACATGTTGCAAGAACAACAAGGGGAAATTAGTACTGTGGGGGACTTTAATGTTGCTTTGGATAAAGTTCTGCACCGAAAAGGGAATTTTTCAATGGATTATCATCCTCAATCTTTACAAAAGATTCAAAATGTGTTGGATGCATTTGATTTAATTGATATCTGGAGATTCAAATATCCTAAGTTAGTACGGTATGCATGGAGAAGACAAAACCAGGCAAGTCGTATTGACTATTTTTTGATATTGCTAAACAAAGTGACTGCAATATCAATCGATGATAACTTGCGTTATGATCATAATTGTATAGGAATAAATATTGTTGCCATTGTTGAGTATAAATCGCTCCGGAGTATAAATCGCATCTGCCGAAAATGCATAATAAAGAAGGAAAAAAACATTTATAAGTCGCACTGGAGTATAAGTCGCATTTTTGGGGGAAACTTATTTGATAAAACCCAACACCAAGAATAGACATTTGAAAGGCAATTTAAGATAAATAAAGACTAGTGAACAACAGGCTGAATAAGTGTACGTTATATGAGGCATAAATAACCAACTGAGAAGGTGCCTGGTAAGAGTCATTCAAATAACTATAACATATAGAACATGCTTTACATTTACCAAACAATCCGTCACTCCTAATCGCTAAATACCATGAAATCTTATACGTCTAGTCCATGGGTGTCAAACTCTGCCCCGCCGTGTAATTTAATTTGGCCCTTGAGGCAATATCAATTTAGCATTAGACTGGCCCCCCGGTGTTATACAGCGTTGGTGCCGCTGTAACACCGCATTCACCGCTAATACTCATACTTGCCAACCCTCCTAATTTTCTCGGTAGAGTCCCGAAGTTCAGTGCCCCTCCCGAAAATCTCCCGGGGCAACCATTCTCTCGAATTTCGACCGATTTCCACTTGGACAACTATATTGGGGGCGTACATTTAAGGACTGCCTTTAGCGTTCTCTACAACCTGTCGTCACGTCCGCATTTCCTCCATACTAACAGCCTGTCATAATATTTGTGGCTTTTACATACACACACACACGCACAAGTGAATGCAAGGCATACTTGGTCAACAGCCATGCAGGTCACACTGAGGGTGGCCGTATAAACAACTTTAGCATTGTTACAAATATGCGCCTCACTGTGAACCCACACCAAACAAAAATGACAAACACATTTTGGGTGAACATCCGCACCGTAACACAACAGCACAAATACCCAGAACCCCTTGCAGCACTAAGTCTTCCAGGAAAATTCCAGCAAACTGACCAATAATTAACGTTTTATTCATGCATTTTCTCTTGCTACTTCAAGGCTTTAATGTTTGGTTCATTCATTATTGTTATTTTATTTTCAAATGTAATAGCCTGTGGAAAAAATTTGATATTTACCTCAGAAGATTGCAAATAGAAAAAAAGGCATGACATTTGTATTTAAATTTTATTTGATATGCATTGATTTTTTAAAAATTATTATTATTATTATTATTTGAAACTGGATTTTGCATGTCACTGAAGTTATATAAGCCTTGCTTGTTCAATATTTAATGCAAAACTTGTTTGGGTCCCAATTAAAAGGTTAATTTGTTCAACCTTGGCCCGCGGCTTTGTTCCGTTTAAAATTTGGCCCACTCTGTATTTGAGTTTGACACCCCTGGTCTAGTCTCTTACGTGAATAAGCTAAATAATAATATTTGATATTTTACGGTAATGTGTTAATAAGGTCACACATAAGTCGCTCCTGAGTACAAGTCGCACCCCTGGCAAAACTATGAAAAAAACTGCGACTTATAGTATACGGTATATTTATTGTTCCTACATTGTTGATACATATTATTGTTAGTGTAATAATTATTGTTACCTGTGGAATAATTATTGTTACCTGTGGTAATAATGCCACTATGATACAACATCTGTATTAAATAATCCTTGAACAAAGTAAGACTGCAACTCATGTGATTAATCACTGAATGGAGAACTGGGGGTGGGATTAAATAAATTACCTTCTTCCCACTCCCTTTCAGGCCAAATTGGACAACCATGCATTACATACTATATACATTACCTTTTGCACTATATTAATTTATATTATTATGTGTTGTCAATTTTGTACTTATTTATGTCATTGCCTGAAGTAAATGAATAAATGAATAGAAATGAATATTAAACCAAATTCACCGATGAGAAGCCTTTTGTCCGACAGTTTCTGCGGTCCCTGAACGCACCGACGTCTTTCTACGTGTAGAACTTTTTCTGAAGCAGCCAGAGTAAGACGTGTTTCATGCCACTCCTTCTTTGTGTCATTTTGTCCAAAAAAACGTTTCATGCTGTGTGTGAATGTACAAACGTGAGCTTTTTTGATGTTATTGACTTGTGTGGAGTGCTAATCAGGCATATTTGGTCACTGCAAGCTAATCGATGCTAACATGCTATTAAGGCTAGCTACATGTGCATATTGCATCGTCATGCCTGCTTTGTAGCTATGTTTGAGCTCATTTAATATCCTTTACTCTTATGCTCACTGTATTGATTTATATTTGCATGTCTCATGACACATTATCTGTACGTAATACTGGCTGCATGTCTGATAGTTGTTTGTGTGACATGTCCTTATAGACCACAGCAAACATTACCTAGCTTGCCAAAGGTAGTAATGCATCCATTCATTTAGAGCAGGGGTCACCAAAGCGGTGCCCGCTGGCCTGTTCTAAAAATAGCTCAAATAGCAGCACTAACCAGTGAGCTGCCTTGATTTTTTAAAATTTCATTCATTCTAGCAAGCTGGTATCGATTTGCTTGACATTTTTAATTCTAAGAGAGACAAAACTCAAATAGAATTTGAAAATCCAAGAAAATATTTGAAAGACTCGGTCTTCACTTGCTTAAATAAATTCATTTATTTTTTTACTTTGCTATTTATAACTTTCAGAAATTTTTGAGAAAAAATACAACCTTAAAAATGATTTTAGGATTTTTAAACACATATACCTTTTTACCTTTTAAATTCCTTCCTCTTCTTTCCTAACAATTTTAATCAATGTTCAAGTAAATGTATTTGTTTTATTGTAAAGAATAATAAATACATTTGAATTTAATTCTTCATTTTAGCTTCTGTTTTTTCGACAAAGAATATTTGTGGAATATTTCTTCAAACTTATTATGATTAAAATAAAAAATATATATTCTGGCAAATCTAGAAAATCTGTAGAATCAAATTTAAATCTTATTTCAAAATATTTTGAATTTCTTTTCAAATTTTTCTTCTGGAAAATTTATAAGAAATAATGATTTGTCTTTGTTAGAAATATAGCTTGGTTCGAAATATAGCTTGGTTCAATTTGTTATATATTCTAACAAAGTGCAGATTGGATTTTAACCTATTTAAAACATCAAAATTCAAAAATTAACCTTAATCAGGAAAAATTACTAATGTTCTATGAATTATTTTTTAACACATTTCAAAAAGATTCGAATTACCTAGTTTTTCAAAAAAATTTTCTTTGAATTTGGAATTTTAAAGAGTCGAAACTGAAGACAAACTATGTTTGAAAATTTAATTTTAATTTTTTGTGTGTTTTCTCCTCTTTTAAACCGTTCAATTAAGGTTTTTTTTCATCATTTATTCTCTACAAAAAACCTTCCGTAAAAGGAAAAAAAATGTATGACGAAATGACGGACAGAAATACCCATTTTTATATGGATATATAGATTTATTTATTAAAGGTAAATTGGGCAAATTGGCTATTTCTGGCAATTTGTTTAAGTGTGTATCAAACTGGTAGCCCTTCGCATTAATCAGTACCCAAGAAGTAGCTCTTGGTTTCAAAAAGGTTGGTGACCCCTGCATTAGAGGAAGACAGCCTGCCGTTTCCTTTAACTAAGACAAACACATCCATACCTTTGGCCATTATAAGAAATTTCCAGGAGTGATCTCACCCTCAGAGAAGCCTCCGTTTTACTAATGTTTTCAAATTTTACAAATATGTGTAAAATACATGTTACGTTTCAACATTTCTATCAACAAAGATTTGCGTCAGCCTGTGAAACATAGTCATTTTGATAGTTAATAGCTATTTTAAACACATACACCATATAGTCATTTTGATAGTTAATAGCTATTTTAAACACATACACCATATAGTCATTTTGATAGTTAATAGCTATTTTAAACACATACACCATGTGTTGCCTTCACCATAAGAATTATATACCCATCCATTTTCTACCGCTTATTCCCTTCGGGGTCGCGGGGGTTGCTGGAGCCTATCTCAGCTACAATCGGGCAGAAGGCGGTGTACACCCTAGACAAGTCGCCACCTCATCGCCAGTGTTGCGTTAGTTACTGAAAACCAGAGGTGGGTAGTAACGCGGTCCATTTACTCCGTTACATCTACTTGAGTAACTTTTGGGATAAATTGTACTTCTAAGAGTAGTTTTAATGCAACATACTTTGACTTGAACTTGAGTATATTTACAGTGGGGCAAAAAAGTATTTAGTCAGCCAGCCATTGTGCAAGTTCTCCCACTTCAAATGATGACAGAGGTCTGTAATTTTCATCATAGGTACACTTCAACTGTGAGAGACAGAATGTGAAAAAAAATCCAGGAATTCACATTGAAGGAATTTTAAATAATTTATTTGTAAATTATGGTGGAAAATAAGGATTTGGTCAACCATTCAAAGCTCTCACTGATGGAAGGAGGTTTTGGCACAAAATTTCACGATACATGGCCCCATTCATTCTTTCCTTAACACGGATCAATCGTCCTGTCCCCTTAGCAGAAAAACAGACTCAAAGCATGATGTTTCCACCCCCATGCTTCACAGTAGGTTTGGTGTTCTTGGGATGCAACTCAGTATTCTTCTTCCTCCAAACACGAGGAGTTGAGTTGATACCAAAATGGATACATGGATGATACAGCAGAGGATTGGGAGAATGTCATGTGGTCAGATGAAACCAAAATACAACTTTTTGGTATAAACTCAACTTGTCGTGTTTGGAGGAAGAAGAATACTGAGTTGCATCCCAAGAACACCATACCTACTGTGAAGCATGGGGGTGGAAACATCATGCTTTGGGGCTGTTTTTCTGCTAAGGGGACAGGACGATTGATCCGTGTTAAGGAAAGAATGAATGGGGCCATGTATCGTGAGATTTTAAGCCAAAACCTCCTTCCATCAGTGAGAGCTTTGAATGGTTGACCAACTACTTATTTTCCACCATAATTTACAAATAAATTATTTGAAATTCCTACATTGTGAATTCCTGGATTTTTTTTTCACATTCTGTCTCTCACTGTTGACATTTGACTCAGTTTCACCAATCAAACAGAGCCAGGCGGTCACATGATTAACTGCACACTTTTTTTTAATAATCTTTATTTATAAATTTCAACATTTACAAACAGTTGAAAATGATAAACAAAGTAAGTACAAAAACAGTACAAAACAGTATAAAAAAACGTACAAAACAGCGCCAGGGGGTTGAAAATTCAAAGTAACTAAAATAGAATGCAAAAAATAGTATATATAAAATAAACAAAGTGCAAAGGCTCACTCAATTTCAGTAAATAACTTAAATTTGGAACACAGCATCATCGTTTTCACAACTTTTTGGTTGTTAGAGGTAGTGTTTTAATGTAGAGTTCTAAACCTTTTTTAAAGGCACCAACGACAGGTTGGGTATTGAGAAACTTACATGTATAAATATAAAACTTAGCCAATAGTATAATGAGGTTGCAAAGGTAAAATTCCTTTTCAATTTTTTTTTCATACAGTGAAAAACCAAATATCACATCTTTAAAACAAAGCAAAAATTTGTCATGAATATTGTCCAGGATGAAGCGACAGATGCCTGCCATAGAGATGGAGAGTCATATTAAATGGTTTCCTTTTTTTTTCTCAGTCCTATTGTGAGTGCTTTTATTGTGTATTTAGCTTTTAGGCTTTTCTACTGCATTTGAGGAATGTCTTCCACTCATGTGGACATTTTGTCCACTAACGACGCGGAGATCATTATCCATGCGTTTGTTACGTCTCGTCTCGACTACTGTAACGTATTATTTTCGACTCTCCCCATGTCTAGCATTAAACGATTACAGTTGGTACAAAATGCGGCTGCTAGACTTTTGACAAGAAAGTTTGATCATATTTCGCCTATACTGGCTCACCTGCACTGGCTTCCTGTGCACTGAAGATGTGACTTTAAAGGGGAACATTATCACAATTTCAAAAGGGTTAAAAACAATAAAAATCAGTTCCCAGTGGCTTGTTGTATTTTTTGAAGTTTTTTTCAAAATTTTACCGGTCCCGGAATATCCCTAAAAAAAAGCTTTAAAGTGCCTTTTTTTCGCTCTCTGCCAAGACGCTGTTCATTTTCCGGTGACATCATGCCAATACGAACAATGGCGGATAGCACAGCAAGATATAGCGACATAAGCTCGGATTCAGACTCGGATTTCAGCGGCTTAAGCGATTCAACAGATTACGCATGTATTGAAACAGATGGTTGGAGTATGAAAGTATTGAAGAAGAAACTGAACCTATTGAGCGAATAGCTATTGACGCTATTCATAGCCATAGCATGGCCGAATAGCTGCGTTAGCATCGCCGGTAAAATGTGCGGACCAAACGATCAGGACTTTCGCATCTTGTGACACTGGAGCAACTTAAATCCTTCGATTGGTAAGTGTTTTTTTTTCGCATTAAATGTGGGTGGAAGGAAACGTAATATAGTTGCAAATGCATCTGCAGGTTATCCATACATCTCTGTGGCATGTCTGCTTTAGCACCGCCGGTAAATAGCATGTTAGCATCGATTAGCGTAGCATGTTAGCATCGATTAGCTGGCAGTCAACATCAACAAAACTCACCTTTGTGATTTCGTTGACTTTATAGTTGCAAATGCATCTGCAGGTTATTCATACATCTCTGTGCCATGTCTGCTTTAGCACCGCCGGTAAATAGCATGTTAGCATTGATTAGCTGGCAGTCACGCCGCGACCAATTATGTCTGATTAGCACATAAGTCAACAACATCAACAAAACTCACCTTTGTGATTTCGTTGACTTTATCGTTGCAAATGCATCTGCAGGTTATCCATACATCTCTGTGCCATGTCTGTCACTTTCGTATCTTCGAGCCAGTTGTGCAACTTGAATCCCTCCCTGTTAGTGTTGTTACACCCTCCGACAACACACCGACGAGGCATGATGTTTCCAAGGTTCCAAAAAATAATCGAAAATAACAGTGCTGAGACCCGGTGTTTGCAATGTGTTCGAGGAAATGAAAATGGCGGCTGTATCACCTCGGTGACGTCACGTTCTGACGTCATCGCAAAAAGAGCGATAAAAACAGAAAGGTGTTTAATTCGCCAAAATACACCCATTTAAAGGTCCTCTCCAAGGTTCTCATAGTCATCATTGTCACTGGCGTCCCACTGGGTGTGAGTTCTCCTTGCCCTTATGTGGGTTCTTCCGAGGATGTCGTAGTCGTAGTGGTTTGTACAGTCCTTTGAGACATTTGTGATTTAGGGCTATATAAATAAACATTGATTGATTGATTGATGTTGAGCAACTTCCACATGTTTAAAGTCTTCCTTAAAAAAGGGAAGCAGGCACACATATACAGCAGAATGTGGGGCATTTTTACAGACTAAATATTGTGTCAGAAAAACACAAACTCAGTGTCATGTTCAACATCAGAAATTACAGTATGATTTGTGTGTGTGTGTGTGTGTGTGTGTGTGTGTGTGTGTGTGTGTGTGTGTGTGTGTGTGTGTGTGTGTTTGTGTGTTTGTGTGTGTGTGTGTGCGAGATGAAGAAAGGGACCGGACTCCTCGCCCAGTTGGAGTTAAAAGATACCCATATGGAGTTGCAAATGGCCCAAATGGAGTTGCAAAAGGCCCACATGAAGGAGGAAAAGGCTGCACGACTCAGCCAAATAGACACTGAGATGGAGACTCAAAAGGCTGCAGAAATCTTGTGGATGAATAAAGTACTGGCCGTATTCAGCGACCTGTATGACAAGGAAAAGGCCACAGCCCTCGCCCTGCTAGAGATAGAAATAGAGAAGAAAAAGGCCGCAGCCCTCGCCCAGACAGCGATAAATATGGAAATGGAAAGGGCCTCACGCCTAGCCCTGTTCGAGACCCAGATGCGGCAGAAAAAGGCCTCACGCTTCGCCCAGATCGAGGCCCAGATGGGACAGGAAAAGGCCTCACGCCTCGCCCAGATGAGGACCCACATGGAGCAGCAAAAGGCCGCACGTTTCCTCGACCACGAGAAGGAAAAGGTCGCACGCCTCGCCTTAATCAAGAACAAGTCGGAGGAGGAAAAGGCCGCAAAACTTGCCCTAATGGAGAAGCGAGAGGCCGCATACCTCGCCCAGATGGCGATTGAGGATGCAAAACACAAAGATATAAAAAAAAAATGTAAGGAAGGTAGATTCTACCATCTAACATGATAATATTGTTTTTAAGTTTATTGTTTTTAAGTTTAAGCCTTCTCTTGCAGTGGAGTTCTTGTGGAAAAATAAATTCGAGCAGGGGCTCAAGAAAAAAGGTATGAGAAGTCAACATCAGCTCCTTGAGTAGCCTGATATATGTAACTTATATTTCTGTATCTTACCTTAACTGTGTATCTTACCTTCTCGGAAACTTGTGTTTCTGTATTTTACCTTTAAAGGCCTACTGAAATGAGATTTTCTTATTTAAACGGGGATAGCAGGTCCATTCTATGTGTCATACTTGATCATTTTGCGATATTGCCATATTTTTGCTGATACGATTTAGTAGAGAACCTCGACGATAAAGTTCGCAACTTTTGGTCGCTAATAAAAAAGCCTTGCCTTTACCGGAAGTAGCAGACGATGTGCGCGTGAAGTCCCGGGTTGTAGAGCTCCTCACATCCTCACATTGTTTATAATGTGAGCCTCCAGCAGCAAGAGCTATTCTGACCGAGAAAGCGACAATTTCCCCATTAATTTGAGCGAGGATGAAAGATTCGTGGATTAGGAAAGTTAGAGTGAAGTGCAAAAAAAAAGAAAAGGCGACAGCTCCAGGCGGCGACAGTAGGACCGTTTCAGATGTAATTAGACAAATTTACTAAAATAATTCTGGAAGATCCCTTATCTGCATATTGTTTTAATAGTGTTTTAGTGAGATTGTAAAGTCATACCTGAAAGTCGGATGGCTGCGGTGAACGCCAGTGTCTCTCAGAGAAGCCAATGAAGGAGCCAAGATCACAGCTGCCTTTTTGGGCTGCAGAAGGAAGTCGCATAACTCACTGAAGTCTCCGGTAAGAGCCAACTTAATATCACAAATTTCCCATCCAAAAACTTGCTGGTTGACGTAGAGAAACATGTTCGCTTGACCGCTCTGTGTTGAAGCTTCACAACAAACAAAGAACACAGGCTGTGTTTCGGTGCTAAAGGCAGCTGCAATCCACCGCTTTCCACCAACAGCATTATTCTTTATAGTCTCCATTATTAATTGAACAAACTGCAAAAGATTCAGCAACACAGATGTCCAAATTACTGTGTAATTATGCGATGAAAAGAGACGACTTTTAGCCGTGTGTGGTGCTGGGCTAATGTCAAGTTCTTCAGGTTTTTTTTTTTGCAGCCGTGCCCAAACTTGAAAGGGCCAGTGGGACTCAAAAAGGACACAAAGGGACAACTCAATCTTCTTTCCTTGTGATTTATTGATATTTGATTTGAAGCAGTCAAATAAACTGGGTTTCGGCGTAAATGAATGGATGAAATGAATGAATAGTCGAATAGTCGGAGGTTAAATAGTAGAATAGTTGATTAGTGGTGGGTTGATTAGCTGAATTGTAGAATAGCCGATTAGTGGGATAGTAGGATAGGCGATTAGGGCGATTAGTTTGATAACCTAAATCAAACAGAAAATAAAAGAACACATTAGTGTTTCATAAACATACATCAAAATAAATGCTTTGCTTTCTTTTTAAATCAATCCAAACACAATTCATTTCCACTGATAGGGACTAAGTTTAAGAATAAACTTAAACATTTCCAATAATATGAATGAAATTAAATTCAAACAATCCAAGAATAAACTTAAACATCACTGATAACTTTCAAATTTACTTTCAGTCAACTTAAACAATGTGTAAACATCAGTGAAATTATCTCATTTAAACATTTTCTTCCGTGAAATTATTTTCTTTAAACATTCCCCTCAGTCCAAACAAACACTTCTTTCCTTTGGTTTTGTCACTAGTTGCGTCTTCTGAGTCCACACAAGAGCTGTCTTCCTTCCTGTCAGCAGCATGTCAAAAGGGCTGACTGACTGAAGCTCAAACATTTTACGCATGTGCTCTGAGCAGGTGAACAGGTGAACTCAATCAAGCCAATCTGGTGGAAGCAGGTGGAGATGTTCAGCCCTCAGCTCTCACTGTTGCCCCTTCAGGCCTGGAGTGTGCTCTGCAAATCAGTGGTGTTTTTTTTTCTGCTCTGTCTTTTGACTTGACACCTCCCACTTGACCTCTTGGTTGTTTAAACCCAAGGAGGTCACACCATCATCTGTTCGGGCAAGTTTACCTTCAGTTTGCTGATGTTCTTGTTCTTCAACTGGTATTAAAACAATGGTCCGTCTGACGTCTCTGTGAAGAATGGTGGCCGGGATTTGACTTGAGCGCTGCTTTCCCTTCTTTGCAGCAGGTTTTGTAGAGGAGACTGGGTAGCTGGGAAAAGTCCTGATGTGCACATCTCTCACGATGCCCTTGCTGTCAGCGTTTACTTTGGTCACTCTGGCAAGCCGGTATTGTGCCCTTAGGGCGTTCTGGTCAGCCATCCAGACAACATCTCCAACAGCCACATTTCTGTGGGCAGTGTGCCACTTGGATCTCACAAAGAGGTTAGGTCCAGCAAGCTGACTCCACTTCTTCCAGAATCAGTCAACTTCTGTTTGTATGGCCTTCAGTATCTTGTAGGGGTAGCCTTCAAACTGAAGCTAGCTGGATCTCCTTTGGGTCCAGCCCGTCCAAGCAGAAGTGAATTTGGACTGATGTATTCCACATAGTCTTCCCGGCTTTGGGTCCTGGCGTCAATGGGTCTCTCATTGGCAAGGTTGGAGGCTAAATACAAAAAAGTTTGGAACTCACTCCATGTGAAGACACCTTCACCTCCCAGATTGTGCAGGGCCCATTTCACAGTGCGCACCACCGCCTCTGCAGCTCCATTCCTGTGAGGTGAGTCTGTGGGGTGGCTTTTCCAGTTCCATTCTGTGCCATTCCTGGAGGCTTCACTCTCAATATTTTACTTTTCCAGCTGGTTAAGGAACAAATAGAGCTCTTTAAGTTTTTCCCAGGATCTGGCCACAGCTTTTTTGGGTGCCCTCTCAGTGCTGTGAACCGCTGGTAGGCCAGCAGGAAGCCTTCAGCTGACTGGTCACTGACAACATCAGTGTGTATGGCTCTGGAACCCATGCAGCAGAAGACTATTCCCCAGACTTTGAGTTTCACTTTCTTTCTCACCTCATCCTTCACTTCATAAGGTCCAAAGAGGTCCACTGTTGTGTACTGAAAGGGATTAGCTGGTGTTATACGCTCAGGTGGAAGGTCACTCATGATTTGCTGGCATCTTTTCACTCTGGCTTTTCTGCATGCAACACAGTTGTTCACAATCTTTTGAGCCACTTTACAACCTTTTACCACCCATGCTATTTTCCTCATCCGAAGGAGTGTTCCTGCAATCTCTTCATGGTTAGCATTGTGTGCTTCTTGGGCAAGGAGAGTGGATACCCACGCATCATACGGTATGATTGGCACTGCTGATTTTTCTTCATTAAAAATCTGACATCTTCCTCCACAGAGCAGAAGTCCAGTCTGTTCCTCTCTGAACACAGAAAGTCTATTCAATGTGGTGTCCTGAAAGGTTATGCCTTCTTGGGCTGCAAGAAAAAGATCCCTGAGCACATCTTCACACTCGATGGCAGTGAGTACTGCTTGCTTGCACATGTGTGGTAATGTTTGCTAACATTTTAGCTTACTTGAGGCTGAGCGTTTGATCAGAGCTCGCCACTTCCTGACTGCTCTCCATACCCAGGCAATGACTCGGATCAGCTTGGTCAGGCTGCTGAATACCTTTATGTCCAGGATTCTTTGCACAGCAGAACCAGCAGGTGGTCTTTGGATTTGGATCTTGGACTCTAGTTCACAAGAACTGTGGTCATTTCTAACATGAGTAGGTCTTGGAGTTTTTTCTGCAATAGATGGGACATCACTGTAGTTTCTCTTTGCCTGTGCTCTGGTTACCACTGCTGTGAAAGACTTCCTTTGAAGCTTGTCAATGCTCGCTTTGGCATTCGCAGCAACCTCTTTGGCTGACTTTGTCGGCCACTCATCCACAGGGTGTTTTAGAAACTCTGGTCCCTCCTGCCACACAGATTCTTTTTTTTAGGTCCTCTGGTGATGCTCCTCTTGTTATGAGATCAGCGATATTCAGGTCTCCTGGAATCCATCTCCAATCTTCACTAGACGTGGACTTCTGGATCTCTCCAATTCTGTTTGCGAAGAATGTCTGATATCCATAGCTCTCTCTTTGGATTGGTCCCAGGACAGTTTGACTGTCCAGCAGATGGAGCCAACATTCCATTTCCATCCGACTGTGTCTCTCAATATACCTTCTGAGCCGTGTAGCAAAGACAGCACCACAGATCTCAGCTTTCACTGCCTCTCCTTTCTGGTCGATGGGTGTGAGCTTGGCTTTGGACTCTGTCAGTCTGACTTGAATGCCTTCTTCAGTCTCCCATCTGAGGTACACCACAGCTTCATAGCCTCTGTCACTTCCATCAGAGAAGGTTATTCCCCAGGGTTTTCCAATCTGATTGGCTGGTGTGAGGCTTCTGTGGAAGGTTATTTGGCTGAGGCGCGTGTATTCCTCAAACAGTGAGATAGCTTCTTCTCTCAACTTTCCAGGCAAAGGTTTGTCCCAGGTGTCTCTGGTCAGAGCTTTGCTCCCAACTGCTTCTTGAAAAGCTTTCCTGACAAGAATGGCACCTTTCTGCTTAGCAGGTGTGACAAGACCTATTGGGTCGTACAGGCTAGCTACCTGGCTAAGCAGTTGTCTTCTTGTCAGTGGATCTGGAGTTTTTCCTCTCACCTCTTCCACCAGGAGATTTTGGCCCATTCTCATCTTCTTCTTCCTTCTTGAGAAATGGATGGAGGTCATGAGGTAGAGTCTGTCATTTCCAACAAGGTATCCAACACCAAGGGCTTTGTTTTCATCTTCACTCATCTGATTTGGGAGAAAGAGGATCCTGTCTGATGAGGATTTTGGCTCTCTTGCTTCAGATTCCCGCCTCCCACTTTGGCCTGAGAAAGAACCCGCCTGACTTTAGGATTTCCTCCACTCTTCTTGTGTTTTCCTTTAGGTGTTCCAGGTCATTATGGGATGTCAACAGATCATCAACATACGCGTCGCGTCCTCTTCCGCGATCCTGCATTCCTCTTTCAGGTGAGCAAACATGGGCAGCTTGGCTGTCTCTCTCATGGCAAGTTGTGCGATGCACCCTGCTGGTCGATCACCGATGTTGACTCTGGTGATGGCATATTCTTCAATTTCCCCATCCTCAGTGTCTCTCCAGAGGAATCTGTGGAGGTGCATCTCCAGGTCTTCTAGCCACACAGAATTATAAATTTTTTTAATGTCACCAAGAGCAGCATGGACTCCTCTTCTAAACCTGAGTAGAACTGCTCGGATGGGATTGAGGACATCAGGCCCTTTCAGCAGGAGATCATTCATGCTGCTTCCTTGGAACCTCTGGCTGCTGTTCCATACCAATCGCACAGGTGTTGTAACTGAATGTGGGTTTGGCGCCACCAAGTGGCTGACGTACCACACTGGTCCTTGCCAGCCGGCAATGGTCTCTTTGGTGAGTTTCTTTGCCGCTTTCCTTGCCACCATCTCATGGACTTGAGCTGTGTATGCCACTCGCCACTCTGGTTCTTTCTTGAGCTGTTTCTCTGTTCGCAGGAAAGTGGCCAGAACTGCACTCCTGTTGTTGGGCAGCGAGGTTGGATATTCAATCCAGGGATATTTCATGTCCCAGTGTGGTTCGTCACTATGTGCATCTGCTTTGACATAAGTGAGGCCTTTCCTTATGATTTCCAGCTCTTTTTCCTCTTTTAGAGTCATCTCTTTTCTTCCTGGTTGACAGTTACCGCACCGGCATCCCCCACACTTGGGTTCGCAGGCGGCTCCAATGCTGTCCCATTTCCACCAGTCTTAAGAACTCTCTGCCAGATGTCATCTTGGTTTCAGCAATTTCCTGATATTTCACTGCTGTAGTTCTCATTGACCGGGCAAAGTGTGTTTTGGATCTATGCATAGCCACATCCACTTCTTCAAAGAGGTTTGGATGTGCTCCTCCAACAGTCATTCCTAATGTACTTTCCCAAAGGACCAGGTCCCCAATTACCTTTAATCTTTGTGGAGCGAGTCTTCCTTCACGGTGGCTGATGAGAAGCTCAATATGCTTTGGTCTCTTCAGATCCTCTAGGTTGATGTCTGGAAAGAACTTCCTGATTTGGTGAGATTTGATTTCACTGTGCACTTTGGCAATTTCATCCAAGCCATAGCATACAAGCTCGTGAGCTCTCTCCGTGCCTGTGGGCGTCTTCACTCTCACCTTTAGTAAATATCTTCGGGTCTTTACCTTCATGGTCATTCCTCCAACTCCTTGGACAACAAGGGTGACCTTTTCATTTTGCAGGTCGAGTCTTCTGGCAGCTCTGTGAGTGATGTAGTTGGTGTCCGATGCCAGGTCAATGAGGGTTCGAATTTTCTGTCCTGCATTGCTAGTTAGTTCCAACAGCATCAGAATTACTGGTAACTCACGTGTATTTGCATCCATCACTCCAGGTTGGATCTTTCCAGCACAGTAGGTCTTCACAGCCACATTGGTGAATGCCTTCCTGAACTTTTCAGCCATCTCTGGGGTGAGCTCAGACATCAGCTCTTCTTGCTCCTCGGTAAGCACTTGTCTTCTGACGTTGGGTCTTCCTCCTTTCCCGGATTCTCTTCTTTTGGGGTCTCCCTTTAGGCAAAGAAAGAAATGATGGCCTGAGGAATTCCTGCAGTCCCTGTTCCTGCACAGGTAAGTATCTGTACACTCCTCCTCCTCTTCATGACAATTTAGGCACCTTTTGCATGCTCCTATCTTTTCCACAGCTTTCACTTTGTCGCCAGGGTTCAGTTCTTTGAACCGCTTGCAAAAGAAGAGATTCTCCTGGTGCCTTTCATCTCCACAGACAACGCATCCGGCTTTCCCTGTGAATCTGGTCGAGGCAAACTTGTTTTCCATGTAAGTAGGTTTCTTCTCAGACCTTTCACTTACACCAAGCTGCTCTAGCCTCTCCAGGCTTTCTTCTTGGGTCTTCAGGAATTTGAGGAGGCTGTCGAAGTGATTGTCTGCCGTCACTTTGCTTCTTGGGTTGACCATTAATATGAGCCAGTCCCTCTTTATGTTATCCGGCAGCTTACTTTCTATTGACTTGATCACAAGAGGGTTTTTGATGGCGCCGATGTTTCCCAGGACTGTCAGGTCATCCAGGGCCTTTTCCACCTTTTGAATCAAGTCAATCACTTTCCTTGACTTTAAAGCAGGAATCTTCTCCAGTTCTTCAACTATTTCCTTGCCATACCTGTTTTCAAGCACTCTGAACATGTCTTCTGCATCTTTGTATGTTGACAGGCGTAGTTCTCTGCTTATCCGCTCATCAAGACTGTCCAGGAGCTGAAACTTCTTCACTTCAATGGAGCCGGTCGGTTCTCCCTGTCTTTGCAGTTTCTCCCAGTCGCTACGCCATTGATGGAAGTTCCTTTTGCATCCATGGAACCTGGGTAGACTGGTGGGTTTGATTTTCAGCACTGGCTGTGGAGTTGGTTGGAGCTGGGGTTCACTTCCTCTTCTTCCTTCCTCTGCACTTCTTTGTGCTGTTAGGAATTCGGCCCTTCTGGCCTCGAGGACATTGCTGAGCGCCCTCAGGTCCTTAACTCTGCCTTCCAGCCTTGGCCTTTGGTCATCTGGGATCCACCTTTCCCACTCAGTCACGCTTGTGATTGCATCTTTGACCGATGATTTTACTCCAATCCACTGCAGCTCATATCCGTCTCTGTTGATTGCAGTCACAGGCATTCCCCGGAGATCTTCACTGGCGGTCCCTGCCTCATTTATTGCAGAGTTGACTTCGTCCTCACCATATCTCGACCAAAGGTTGTGCTGAACTTTTTTCCGGACTTCATCCAGTCTTGCTTCACACTCATCTGTGGTTTTTTGTATGTCTTTTTGCTGCTGCATATCCAGTTTCATTTCTTCATTTTCATCAGACTTCGCCTCGATGTCCACCAGTAGGCCGGTCTCGTAGTCATCGTTTGCTTCACCAACATCCCTCGCCAGATTGGAAAGCTTGCAGAACTCTTCTTGTAGTTCCTTCTTTATCAAGCTACCTGCAGCCCTGCTGAGGTAGTTGGCTTGCTTGGTGAAGAAACTTTTGGCTACGGTCCTTTCTTGCTTCAGTTGCTTGACTGTTTTCCCAAGAGCTTCACTTGCCATGGTGCAGTTTTAAGTTATACCTCCCTTTGCGACAGCAGTTTCTTTGACTCCAGGCCGCTAATCCTCGTCTTCACTGCCACGCAGGATGGTTATCAACTGTCAAGTTCTTCAGGTTTTGTTTTTTGCAGCCGTGCCCAAACTTGAAAGGGCCAGTGGGACTCAAAAAGGACACAAAGGGACAACTCAATCTTCTTTCCTTGTGATTTATTGATATTTGATTTGAAGCAGTCAAATAAACTGAGTTTCGGCGTAAATGAATGGATGAAAGGAATGAATAGTCGAATAGTCGGTAGTTAAATAGTAGAATAGTTGATTAGTGGTGGGTTGATTAGCTGAATTGTAGAATAGCCGATTAGTGGGATAGTAGGATAGGCGATTAGGGCGATTAGTTTGATAACCTAAATCAAACAGAAAATAAAAGAACACATTAGTGTTTCATAAACATACATCAAAATAAATGCTTTGCTTTCTTTTTAAATCAATCCAAACACAATTCATTTCCACTGATAGGGACTAAGTTTAAGAATAAACTTAAACATTTCCAATAATATGAATGAAATTAAATTCAAACAATCCAAGAATAAACTTAAACATCACTGATAACTTTTAAATTGACTTTCAGTCAACTTAAACAATGTGTAAACATCCGTGAAATTATCTCATTTAAACATTTTCTTCCGTGAAATTATTTTCTTTAAACATTCCCCTCAGTCCAAACAAACACTTCTTTCCTTTGGTTTTGTCACTAGTTGCGTCTTCTGAGTCCACACAAGAGCTGTCTTCCTTCCTGTCAGCAGCATGTCAAAAGGGCTGACTGACTGAAGCTCAAACATTTTACGCATGTGCTCTGAGCAGGTGAACAGGTGAACTCAATCAAGCCAATCTGGTGGAAGCAGGTGGAGATGTTCAGCCCTCAGCTCTCACTGTTGCCCCTTCAGGCCTGGAGTGTGCTCTGCAAATCAGTGGTGTTTTTTTTCTGCTCTGTCTTTTGACTTGACAGCTAATATGTCCGCTATAACCCGAGACGTCACAAACACGCGTCATCATTCCGCGAGTAGTAAACTAAAAAGGCCGTATTGGCATGTGTTGCAATGTTAATATTTCATCATTGATATATAAACTATCAGACTGCGTGGTTGGTAGTAGTGGCTTTCAGTAGGCCTTTAAAGGCCTCCTGAAATGAGATTTTCTTATTTAAACGGGGATAGCAGGTCCATTCTATGTGTCATACTTGATCATTTCGCGATATTGCCATATTTTTGCTGAAAGGATTTAGTAGAGAAAATCGACGATAAAATGGTACTCACCGGAAGTCGCAGAAGATGACGTCACATGTTGATGGCTCCTCACATATCACATTGATTTTAACGGGAGTCTCCAACAAAAACAGTTTTTCGGACCGAGAAAACGACAATTTCCCCATTAATTTGAGCGAGGATGAAAGATTCGTGTTTGAGGATATTGATAGCGACGGACTAGAAAAAAAAAAAACGCGATAGCATTGGGACGTATTCCGATATTTTTAAAGACATTTACTAGGATAATTCTGGGAAATGCCTTATTTTTCTATTGTGTTGCTAGTGTTTTAGTGAGTTAAATAGTACCTTAAAGTCGGAGGGGTGTGGCCACGGCCGGGTGTTGACGCCCAGTGTCTCAGGCGAGTCGACGGCAGCTCTCCCGTCCAAAGGCAATTTTGGTCAAAACTGAGCTGATAATAATTTTGGAGTTACTAGGTGATATGCTTTACAAAAGTGTATGCGATATTGTAATTTGTTCCGTAAGTAAGCTGTTACGCGCATGGCAGGACCTAGCAACTACCACATAACCGCGTAGATACAACAGAAACACCTAGTATCTCAAGGGACCAATCGGAGCTTCTTTCTCAGTCGCCTTATTGTCTTTAATGAGATATTTGCACGAATGGGGCCCGGCGGTCAACCTGATTATGTGATATTATGGCACCAGGGGATATTTGGAAGATTGGCCCAGGACGTTGCAAGCACCTTCATTAAATGTATTGTTCTTGATTCTTCCCCTTGCATACTCTTTTGGCCAGATAACTGTGGAGGTCAAAATAAAAACTGGACACTTGCCCAATGCGCAAACGCAGAATGGGGCCCACCCGAGATTGTGATAAAATATCCAGAGAAAGGGCACACATTCATGAGAGCAGATTCAATCCATGGCTCAATCGGCAAGAAAATGAAAGCTCAAGAAAACATCTATACGTTTGATGACTTTGTTGATCTTTGTGAGACAGCATCAAGAAAGATTGGTTTTCTCAAAATCAGCTAGAAGTGAGTTACTACGTTTTGCCTTTGGATGGGAGCGCTATGGACGACACAAGCTCAGCTTTTATCCGGTAAGAACTGACTTTTTAACCACAAACCTGCTGGTTGACATTCGGTCTGGATCCATGTCTGCTTGACCGCGCCGTGATCCGTAGTAAATTTTCATCTCCGGGAATTTTAAACAAGGAATCACCATGTGTTTGTGTGGCTAAAGGCTAAAGCTTCCCAACTCCATCTTTCTACTGTGACTTCTTCAATATTAATTGAACAAATTGCAAAAGATTCAGCAACACAGATGTCCAAAATACTGTCTAATTATGCCGTTAAAGCAAACGACTTTTAGCTGTGTGTGTGCGTAGCGTTCACACTTCCTAAAACCCTGTGACGTCACGCGTACACGTCATCATTACACGACGTTTCTAAGACGAAACTCCCGGGAAATTTAAAATTGTAATTTAGTCAAATAAAAAAGCCGTATTGGCATGTGTTGCAATGTCATCATTGATATATAAACTATCAGTAATAGTCAGTGTTAATTTTCGTCATAGTCATCGTCATCCTTTTTTTTCTGACTAAAACGAGGGAATAACTAAATAAAAAATAATTTACATGGATTAAGACGATGACGAGGTGTATTGACATATTCGTCAACGAGACGAAAATGTCTGCCAGAGACGAAATCCAATCGGAACTCATTTCGTTAGGAAGAGGCGGGAGGAGTTGGGGAGAGAACCAATCAGAGCGACGTGGTAAGGAAGTTACGTAAACGTAGTTTGCGTTTGAGAATGCGTTGCAGAAGACAACATGTCAACGCCGGGGAGGAAGAGGAGAGAGGACATATGGGGAAATTTTATATTTGACGTCAAAGATAACAAGACGCAGTGTAAGAAATGCAGCGCGAGGATTAGGGGGAAAAACACAACAAACTTGAAGCGACATTTACAGTCCAATCACCCCGAAATCCACACACAGGAAAGCGTTTTCCACAACATACAACTCACTCGACGTTATCCCGTTTATTACACGGCTTACTCGTGAAATACTAAATTTGAGACATGATTTTCATCAAAATACGACTTGTATCGGTGATTTTTCCGCTGTTTTGGGAAAATTTACATATTACCCTTTAGTCGACTAAATCTACTGTAGTTTTCGTCGAATATAATCTTATGATATTTCGTCGACTAAAACTAAAACAATTTAAATAACTATAAATCATGACTAAAACTAAATTACATTTTAGTCAAAAGACCATGACTAAATCAAATTTTGCTGTCAAAATTAACACTGGTAGTAGTGGGTTTCAGTAGGCCTTTAACTAACTTGTATTTCTATTTCTTACCTAACACAACTTTGAAAGTGCCGACAGCCGCCCGTGAGTAATTCTTTTCATACTCCATCCATCCATCCATCCATCTTCTTCCGTTTATCCGAGGTCGGGTTGCGGGGGCAACAGCCTAAGCAGGGAAACCCAGACTTCCCTCTCCCCAGCCACTTCGTCTAGCTCTTCCCGGGGGATCCCTAGGCGTTCCCAGGCCAGCCGGGAGACATAGTCTTCCCAACGTGTCCTGGGTCTTCCCTGTGGCCTCCTACCGGTTGGACGTGCCCTAAACACCTTCCTAGGGAGGCGTTCGGGTGGCATCCTGACTAGATGCCCGAACCACCTCATCTGGCTCCTCTCGATGTGAAGGAGCAGCGGCTTTACTTTGAGTTCCTCCCGGATGGCAGAGCTTCTCACCCTATCTCTAAGGGAGAGACCCGCCACACGGCGGAGGAAACTCATTTCGGCCACCTGTACCCGTGATCTGATCATTTCGGTCATGACCCAAAGCTCATGACCATAGGTGAGGATGGGAACGTAAATCGACCGGTAAATTGAGAGCTTTGCCTTCCGGCTCAGCTCCTTCACCACAACGGATCGGTACAACGTCCGCATTACTGAAGACGCCGCACCGATCCGCCTGTCGATCCCACGATCCACTCTTCCCCCACTCGTGAACAAGACTCCTAGGTACTTGAACTCCTCCACTTGGGGCAGGGTCTCCCGCCCCAACCCGGAGATGGCATTCCACCCTTTTCCGGGCGAGAACCATGGACTCGGACTTGGAGGTGCTGATTCTCTTTCCGGTCGTGCGAACCAATCCAGTGAGAGCTGAAGATCCCGGTCAGATGAAGCCATCAGGACCACATCATCTGCAAAAAGCAGAGACCTAATCCTGCGGTCACCAAACCGGAACCCCTTAACGCCTTGACTGCGCCTAGAAATTCTGTCCATAAAAGTTATGAACAGAATCGGTGACAAGGCTATCCTTCTTTTCATACTCTTCAAACATTTTTTTGTGATAACTTTTTGTTCTCCACAGCTCAAGTTCCCACAGCTCAAGTTCCCAGAGAGCGCGAGACAGATGATCCTGGCGAAGGCACCAGCCAGGACACGGGCGATAAGATGCCGCCGCCCAAAAAGCCCAAAAATTAGACGTCCAAATCAGGTAGCAGCAGGATTAACACACAAAACTCTACTGAGGCATTCACATATTTGTGTACATCTCACTCATTCTGATTGTCCTCGTTTTTTTTTTTCAGGGCCCGTAAGTTATCTTGTCGTGGTTTTACCAGTCCGGCCCACTTGGGAGTACATTTTTCCCCATGTGGCCCCCCATTTAAAATGAGTTCGACACCCTTTGACGCGACTTTCTTGGCCACTTCAGGCGGACAGCAGCAGCAAGTAGTTCTGCTGGGATTTATTAATAAATTGAGTAATTGAACAAGAGATAAAATTGTTTGTATCCTTTGTGATATGCAAGCATGTTCATACTTTCCAACCCTTCCGGATTTTCCGGGAGACTCCCGAAGTTCAGCGTCTCTCCCGAAAACCTCCCGGGACAAATATTGTCCCAAAAATCTCCCGATTTCACGCCCCCTCCAGCTCCAAGCGGACCTGAGTGAGGACAGCCTTTTTTCACGTCCGCTTTCCCACAATATAAACAGCGTTCTTTCCCCAATCACTTATTCTATACGAGGCGTCCGGCATACCGCCGATGAGCATCGTGCAGATGGAGAAGATCTTCTCGGGGTCTTGTTGGCGCACACGTTGCCAAAGCCGACGCCGGTCAGGCTGCTGAGGGTGAAGTAGAGGGCGGCGATGTACGAGCTGCGCACCGACGGGCCGCCGACCGTGTTGTTGTTGATGTAGGACAGTGGTCCCCAACCACGCGGACAGATTGGTCGCACAAAAAAAAAATAAAAAAAATATATATATATATTAGAGATGCGCAGATAGGCAATTATATCATCCGCAACCGCATCACCAAAGTCGTCATCAACCCGCCGTCCACCTGAACCAACATTTAATCAGAACCGCAACCGCCCGCCACCCGCCCGCTGAAATACATCAGAGGTCGGCCACCTTTTCCACTCACAGAGCTATTTAAACCTGTTTCACAGAGTAATGAAGACAATGGGAGCAGCTAACGTTCTCGCGAATATCCAATGGCGTTCATCCTGTTGACAAGAATATGGGCGTGCTGTGAAGCCATTGCCTTTGACACCTTCATCAACATGTACAAACCGATTGCTAGTCCGGCAACATGTTGTGTGCAGCTTCCGCAATCAAACGTACAAGATTGAAAGGCATACTGGGTGATACAGAGTACACTGACGGTTGTGATATAAACAACTTTAACACTTACTAATATGCGCCACACTGTGAAGCCCACACCAAACAAGATTGACAAACACATTTTGGGAGAACATCCTCACAATAACACAACATAAACGCAACACAACAAATACCCAGAATCCTTCGTATCCGTGAGACTTCCTGAATATATTTTACACCCCCACCCCCCCAACCCTGCCCACCTTACCGACTCACGGAGGGGGGGGGGGCTGGGTTTGCTGCTAGCGGGGTGTATAAAATAGTCAGGAATTGTCATGGATACAAAGGATTCTGGGTATTTGTTGTGTTTCGTTTATGTTGTGTTACTGGGAGGATGTTCTCCCGAAATGTGTTTGTCAATCTTGTTTGGTGTGGCTTCACAGCGTGGCGCATATTACTAAGAGTGTTAAAATTGTTTATATCACAACCATTGGTGTACTCTGTGTCACCCAGTATGCCTTGCAGTCGTGTGCGTGTTGCTGCGGAAGCCACACACATGATGTTGCTGGACTGACAAGCAGATCGTGTATGATGTAGAAGGCGACAAAGCCAATGGCTTCATAGCACGCCCTAATACTTATTATCTGGGTGACTGCTGGCAGTCATTCTAGAGAATATTAGCGTCTCCTATTGACTTCTTCGCTTTGTGACACAGGTCTTAAATGGCTCTTCGAATGGTAAAGGATACCGATCCCAGAACCATGTTTATCAAATATTTCCGGATGGTTTAACCGCCACCCGACCGAATCTAACTAAAATCTATTTTTTCGTCATGTCACCCGCCCAACCCGCGGTTTATCCGCGGACTCCGGGGATGAGACCGCAAACCGCGCATCTCTAATATATATATATATATATATATATTTTTTTTTTTAAATTTTATTTAATCAACATAAAAAACACAACAAATTATATATCAATATAGATCAATACAGTCTGCAGGGATACAGTCCGTAAGCACACATGATTGTATTTCTTTATGAAAAAAATTTAAATAAAATACCAACCCCTCCGTCCCGGTCCGTGGGACAAATTTTTAAGCGTTGACCGGTCCGCAGTTAGAAAAAGGTTGGGGACCACCGACGTAGGGCATCTCCAGGCGTTTGCCCAGCTCATGGAGCCATCCTTGGGGAAGAGACAGGGTGACAAGAACTTAATCATCCAGATTAGAGATAAATTGTATTAATATGTTTATCTTACCTAAAAATAAATATATTAATTTTCAAAACAAAACCACTGAATACATTTTTACTATATTTTGCTAACAACATCAAAAGTAATTGTATTTCTATTTATATTTTTTCTGACTCCTAATTACATCCAGCCATATAATTATACATTAAAATAAACAATTTGAAATAATTTTAAGTGATCATAAATATTCATTTAAAATTACCATATTTAATTATTAAAATAATTGCTTGTTTATCAACAACTTCAGCATTTTATTCATTACATTTTGAAGCTCTCAGAAGCCAAGTTGTGTTGTATTCCTTAAGATTTACTTATGCAAGTTTGAAGTATCAATTATCTAAACAGTTTTGTTTGCATATTTTCAGGATATGCAAACAACTGTTTCATGAGGGAACCCCTCATGAAACAGTTCTGTAGAGATGTAGTCTTGTGATTTTTCCCTCACGGACATATATTGCGCTCTACCATTGTATCGAGCACTATTCTCTGGATAATCTCAGACATATATATATATATATATATATATATATATATATACCGTATTTCCTTGAATTGCCGCCGGGGGAGCTAATTAATTTAAAACCTCTTCTCACTCCTGCGCTTACCAAAGGCATGCGGTAAAAAATAAGCATGCGCAAATTATTTTTAAACTTCTTCTCACTCCGCCACTTACCAAAGGTATGCAGTAAAAATTTGAGTGTGATGTAAGTTTGGACCTTAAATCCTACTGAATAGCTCTTAATCTTCTTCCCTTTATGCGATTTCAAATTAGCGGTATTGAAATCAGCCTCCTCCATTTTGAAAATGATGTCAGGGGAAGTGTCACTCGTGACGTCACGTGTTTGACCAGGCGGTAATACTAAGCATGCGCTAATTATTTTGGGAAGCGAGTTTGACCCGGCAGTAATTCAAGGCAGGCGCATACTATATGCCCTGCGGCAATTCAAGGAAATACGGTATATATATATATATGTCTGAGATTATCCAAAGAATAGTGCTCGATACAATGGTAGAGCGCGATATATGTCCGTGTGGGAAAAATCACAGGACAACATCTCTACAGAACTGTTTCATGAGGGGTTCCCTCAATCGTCAGGAGATTATATACTGTATATATATATAGCTAGAATTAACTGAAAGTATATATATATATATATATATATATATATATCTATATATAACAACATATATATATATATATATATAAATGTCTTAATTGGATTATCTAAAGAATAGTGCTATACCGTGGTGGAGCGCAATATGTATGTGTGGGAAAAATCACAAGACTATTTCATCTCTACAGAACTGTTTCATGAGGGGTTCCCTCAATCATCAGGAGATTTGAGGGAACCCTCATGAAACAGTTCTGTAGAGATGAAATAGTCTTGTGATTTTTCCCACACATATATATATATAGATAGATATGAAATACTTGACTTGGTGAATCTGTGAATCTAGAGGTAAATATACTCCTCCCCTCTTAACCACGCCCCCAAACACTCCCCGCCCCCACCTCCTGAAATCGGAGGTCTCAAGGGTGGCAAGTATGACCCCAGGTGGCCCTTGGCAAAGGCCTAGTACCTGACTGCCCCCCTAGCCAAGGATACGGTGAAGACCTCAACGGCAGGAGAAGGATGCAGCAGAAAAAGGTCCCCAGTCGTCTTGGACTCCATGCCACTGGACCCTGACCCGATTCTGTTAAGGATTCTGTCTGTGCACCAGTGTCCCCACGTTAAGTCACGCATAGGCATCCTCTATAAAGGGATACACCCCTACCAGAAGGATAGTCATACTCGTTCGAGTGACCGCCGATGATGAAAGTCAAGCACTTAGGGGACTGTTTCTACAATTGTGAAAGAATGGGCCGCTCTCAAGAGCTCAGTGATTTCCAGCGTGGAACTGTCATAGGATGCCACCTGTGCAACAAATCCTGTCGTGAAATTTCCTCGCTACTAAATATACCAAAGTCAACTGTCTGCTTTATAATAAGAAAATGGAAGAGTCTGGGAAGAACAGCAACTCAGCCACGAAGTGGTAAGCCGTGTAAACCTACAGATAGCATGAAGCTCACAAAGCTATGCAAGTGTTGCTAATCTAGCATGATGTTAAAATGTGATTTTAGTATAGCTTAAATAGCTATGCTAGTGTTGGTAACTTCTCATGATGTTAAAGTATGATGTTAGCATGTAACTCACATAGCTATGCTAGTGTTGCTTCTTAGGATTAACTCGCTGGAATTAAAAGACAATATAACATACATCTATAAATGTGGATGCATATGCAAAATTGCAATATATCTGTAGAGTTTTCTATTTATGTCTGAGCTAATGCAAAAAAAAGTTGTTCTTATCTGTACTGTAAAGTTCAAATTTGGATGACAATAAAAAGGAAGTCTAATACTATTAAGTTAAAGTGTAATGTTAGGATAAAGGACACATAGCTATGCTAGTGTGCTAACTTAGCATGATTTTAAAATAGGCTGACAATATTCTGAAATCCAAAAAAGAGGACACATACAGTGGGGCAAAAAGTATTTAGTCAGCCAGCGATTGTGCAAGTTCTGCCCCTTAAAATGATGACAGAGGTCTGTAATGTTCAGCATAGGTACACTTCAACTGTAAGAGACAGAATGTAAAAAAAAAATCCAGGAATTCACATTGTAGGAATTTTAAAATAATTTATATGTAAATTGTGGTGGAAAATAAGTATTTGGTCAACCATTCAAAACACTGATGGAAGGAGGTTTTGGCTCAAAATCTCACGATACATGGCCCCATTCATTCTTTCCTTAACACCGATCAATGGTCCTGTCCCCTTAGCAGAAAAACAGCCCCAAAGCATGATGTTTCCACCCCCATGCCTCACAGTAGGTATGGTGTTCTTGGGATGCAACTCTGTATTCTTCCTCCAATAGCGACGAGTTGAGTTTATACCAAAATGGATACATGGATGATACAGCAGAGGATTTGGAGAATGTCATGTGGTCAGATGAAACCAAAATAGAAACTCAACTCGTGTTTGGAAACATCAGTGTGCTAACATCAGCACTCGCCATAAAACATAGTAAAGTTCCTGAATGTACCTAAATGTATTCTATTTTAGTAAACATGTCTTTACGCTTATACTTATTCATTTGTGTAATTACGTTTTCCATGTATCCCGTATCGGGTTTGTGTCACGTTTCGATCTTGATTAGGAAGTTGTCCTTCATGTATTCATTTTGCAAGAAAACACAAAGCTTTCAGTTTCATATGATTGTGGATATGATAGATGCATCACTACTTTGGTTGCTGTTGATTGGTCAACAGAGAATTGTGCCTTGTCGTAACACTTAGAATCGACTGTTATGCTGACCTGGAGTATTTGTTTGGATGACACAAACACACACCTATGCACGCATGCACAAACACACGGTTGTGCAGTGAATTAATCAGGCTTTGGTTGACAAAGATTACGTTTAAACCCTGATTACGAGTTCAGCTATGCGTTTTTCTGAGACATTAATGACCCCAAAAAGGCTTAAAAATGGGTTAGAGTTTTTATATTCATACTTTTTATTTGGGATTTATGCCATCTCTATATGTGACAGGATCTTTTTGCTGGGTTTAAAAACCTGATGAAAAAACACACAACTTGTCAAAGATTATGTATATATGACAGGATTTTTTTGCTGGGTTTAAACATCTGCTGAAAAAGAAACACAACTTGTCAAAGATCTTGTATATATGACAGGATCTTTTTGCTGGGTTTAAAAACCTGCTGAAAAAATAACACAACTTGTCAAAGATCTTGTATATATGACAGGATATGTTTGCTACTTTTAAAAACCTGCTGAAAAAAAATAACACAACTTGTCAAAGATCTTGTATATATGACAGTATCTTTTTGCAGGGTTTAAAAATCTGCTGAAAAAAATGACACAACTTGTCAAAGATCTTGTATAAATGACAGGATATTTTTGCTAGTTTTGAAAACCTGCTGAAAAAACAACAAAACTTGTCAAGATCTTGTATATATGACAGGATCTTTTTGCTGGGTTTAAACACCTGCTGAACAAATAACACAACTTGTCAAAGATCTTGTATATATGACAAGATATTTTTGTGAGGTTTGAAAACCTGCTGATAAACTAACACGACTTGTCAAAGATCTTGTATGTATGACAGGATAGTTTTGCTAGTTTTAAAAACCTGATGAAAAAACACACAACTTGTCAAAGATCTTGTATATATATGACAGGATATTTTTGTTGGTTTTAAAAACCTGATGAAAAAACACACAACTTGTCAAAGATTATGTATATATGACAGGATTTTTTTTGCTGGGTTCAAAAATCTGCTGAAAAAATAACAACTTGTCAAAGATCTTGTATATATGACAAGATATTTTAGCGGGATTTAAAAATCTGCTGAAAAAACAACAAAACTTTTCAAAGATCTTGTATATATGACAGGATCTTTTTGCTGGGTTTAAACACCTGCTGAACAAATAACACAACTTGTCAAAGATCTTGTATATATGACAAGATATTTTTGTGAGGTTTGAAAACCTGCTGATAAACTAACACAACTTGTCAAAGATCTTGTATATATGACAGGATAGTTTTGCTAGTTTTAAAAACCTGATGAAAAAACACACAACTTGTCAAAGATCATGTATATATGACAGGATTTTTTTTGCTGGGTTTAAAAACCTGATGAAAAAATAACACAACTTGTCAAAGATCTTGTATATATGACAGGATAGTTTTGTTGGTTTTAAAAACCTGATGAAAAAATAACACAACTTGTCAAAGATCATGTATATATGACAGGATATTTTTGTTGGTTTTAAAAACCTGATGAAAAAATAACACAACTTGTCAAAGATCTTGTATATATGACAGGATAGTTTTGCTGGGTTTAAAAACCTGATGAAAAAACACACAACTTGTCAAAGATCTTGTATATATGACAGGATAGTTTTGCTAGTTTTAAAAACCTGATGAAAAAACACAACTTGTCAAAGATCTTGTATATATGACAGGATTTTTTTTGCTGGGTTTAAAAACCTGATGAAAAAATAACACAACTTGTCAAAGATCTTGTATATATGACAGGATATTTTTGTTGGTTTTAAAAACCTGATGAAAAAATAACACAACTTGTCAAAGATCTTGTATATATGACAGGATAGTTTTGCTGGGTTTAAAAACCTGATGAAAAAACACAACTTGTCAAAGATCTTGTATATATGACAGGATATTTTTTGCTGGGTTTAAAAACCTGATGAAAAAATAACACAACTTGTCAAAGATCTTGTATATATGACAGGATATTTTTGTTGGTTTTAAACACCTGCTGAACAAATAACACAACTTGTCAAATATCTTGTATATATGACAAGATATTTTTGTGAGGTTTGAAAACCTGCTGATAAACTAACACAACTTGTCAAAGATCTTGTATATATGACAGGATAGTTTTGCTAGTTTTAAAAACCTGATGAAAAAACACACAACTTGTCAAAGATCATGTATATATGACAGGATTTTTTTTGCTGGGTTTAAAAACCTGATGAAAAAATAACACAACTTGTCAAAGATCTTGTATATATGACAGGATATTTTTGTTGGTTTTAAAAACCTGATGAAAAAATAACACAACTTGTCAAAGATCTTGTATATATGACAGGATAGTTTTGCTGGGTTTAAAAACCTGATGAAAAAACACACAACTTGTCAAAGATTATGTATATATGACAGGATAGTTTTTGCTGGGTTTAAAAACCAGATGAAAAAATAACACAACTTGTCAAAGATCTTGTATATATGACAGGATATTTTTGTTGGTTTTAAAAACCTGATGAAAAAATAACACAACTTGTCAAAGATCTTGTATAAATGACAGGATATTTTTGTTGGTTTTAAAAACCTGATGAAAAAACACACAACTTGTCAAAGATTATGTATATATTGTTGTGATCCACATATTGTTGCTTATTGTTCCATTGTTGTATCACTCTGTTGTTTGACGTCTTTATTTCCTGTTTAGTGTCACCATGGTAGCTCATTAGTTCACCTGCCACTTATTATCCACGCACACCTGTTTCTTCTAATCAACTCCCTTATTTAAGCTGGCCCCTTTTCGTTATTCTTTCTGGGACTCTAATTTACCTTCGAGCAACATTCATGACTGTCTGCTACACGTATGTATATTCTCGCTAGCTTTTCACGCTAAGCCTTTGTTTTGTTCCAGCTCTCACGCTGATTGTTTTTCCTTTTTGTGTGCCTTCGTGCCAAGTATAGTTTTTCTGTCTGACGGTCTGTCACTTGCTTTCTGTTGGTTTTTCGTGTTTTGTGCTTTGTTTCCTGTTCAGTGCTCTTATTTTGTTGTACTTCCTGTTCACTCAGCTGAGCACTGTTTTTCTCTCACTTGCTGTTGATTGGCAGCGGTCCTCAGCTGCTGTCAATCAACATAGGTCTATTTATGTTTCACTCGAGCACTCCTCAGTGCTCGAAGTTAAAACCATGTTGGGAACATCTCCATGCAAGACTGCTTTCTGTTTATATCTTTTACTTTGATGAAATTAAAATCATCTTACCTGCTTTCTGCTCTCCTGGATTCTTGCATACTTGAGGTCACACAACTGCAGCCATGCCAAGTCCTAACATTCTGTTTTCTATTCCTAGCTTTTATGCTAACGCCCTTGGTTTATTTTGTCTGTTAGCTCCAGTGTTTTTGTTCACAGCCTGCTTTTGTTAAGTTTAATAAATCATTTAAACTTACCGTTGCTGTGTTCATGTCGACGCATCCACGAAGGGACAAATTTGGCATCACTATGCCAACCAGTCGTAACATATATGACAGGATTTTTTTGCAGGGTTTAAACATCTGCTGAAAAAAAAACACAACTTGTCAAAGATCTTGTATATATGACAAGATATTTTTGCGGGGTTTAAAAACCTGCTGAAAAAATAACACAACTTGTCAAAGATCTTGTATATATGACAAGATATTTTTGCGGGGTTTAAAAACCTGCTGAAAAAATAACACAACTTGTCAAAGATCTTTTATATATGACAAGATATTTTTGCGGGGTTTAAAAACCTGCTGAAAAAATAACACAACTTGTCAAAGATCTTTTATATATGACAAGATATTTTTGCGGGGTTTAAAAGTCTGCTGAAAAAATAACACAACTTGTCAAAGATCTTTTATATATGACAAGATATTTTTGCGGGGTTTAAAAACCTGCTGAAAAAATAACACAACTTGTCAAAGATCTTTTATATATGACAAGATATTTTTGCGGGGTTTAAAAGTCTGCTGAAAAAATAACACAACTTGTCAAAGATCTTTTATATATGACAAGATATTTTTGCGGGGTTTAAAAACCTGTTGAAAAAATAACACAACTTGTCAAAGATCTTTTATATATGACAAGATATTTTTGCGGGGTTTAAAAGTCTGCTGAAAAAATAACACAACTTGTCAAAGATCTTTTATATATGACAAGATATTTTTGCGGGGTTTAAAAACCTGCTGAAAAAATAACACAACTTGTCAAAGATCTTTTATATATGACAAGATATTTTTGCGGGGTTTAAAAACCTGCTGAAAAAATAACACAACTTGTCAAAGATCTTTTATATATGACAAGATATTTTTGCGGGGTTTAAAAACCTGCTGAAAAACTAACACAACTTGTTAAAGATCTTGTATATATGACAAGATATTTTTGCTAGTTTTGAAAACCTGCTGGAAAAATAACAAAACTTGTCAAACATCTTGTTTATAGGACAGGATATTTTTGCAGGGTTTAAAAATCTGCTGAAAAAAATAACTCAACTTGTCAAAGATTGTGTATATATGACAATCTTTTAGCTGGGTTTAAAAATCTGCTCAAAAAATAACACAACATTTCAAAGATCTTGTTTATTTGACAACATATTTTTGCTGGGTTTAAAAATCTGCAGAAAAAAATAACACAACTTGTCAAAGATCTTGTAAATATGACAGGATATTTTTGCGGGGTTTAAAAGTCCGCTGAAAAAATAACACAACTTGCCAAAGATCTTGTATATATGACAACATATTTTTTTATGGTTTAAAAACCTGCTGAAAAACTAACATAACTTGTCAAAGATCTTGTATAAATGACAGGATTTTTTTGCTGGGTTTAAACATCTGCTTAAAAAAAAACACAACTTGTCAAAGATCTTGTATATATGACAAGATATTTTTGCAGGGTTCAAAAATCTGCTGAAAAAAAATAACACAACTTATCAAAGATCTTGTATATATGACAATATATTTTAGCGGGGTTTAAAAATCTGCTGAAAAAATAACACAACTTGTCAAAGATCTTGTATATATGACAACATATTTTTTTATGGTTTAAAAACCTGCTGAAAAACTAACATAACTTGTCAAAGATCTTGTATATATGACAGGATTTTTTTGCTGGGTTTAAACATCTGCTTAAAAAAAAACACAACTTGTCAAAGATCTTGTATATATGACAAGATATTTTTGCGGGGTTTAAAAACCTGCTGAAAAAATAACACAACTTGTCAAAGATCTTGTATATATGACAAGATATTTTTGCGGGGTTTAAAAACCTGCTGAAAAAATAACACAACTTGTCAAAGATCTTTTATATATGACAAGATATTTTTGCGGGGTTTAAAAACCTGCTGAAAAAATAACACAACTTGTCAAAGATCTTTTATATATGACAAGATATTTTTGCGGGGTTTAAAAACCTGCTGAAAAAATAACACAACTTGTCAAAGATCTTTTATATATGACAAGATATTTTTGCGGGGTTTAAAAACCTGCTGAAAAACTAACACAACTTGTTAAAGATCTTGTATAAATGACAGGATATTTTTGCTAGTTTTGAAAACCTGCTGGAAAAATAACAAAACTTGTCAAACATCTTGTTTATAGGACAGGATATTTTTGCAGGGTTTAAAAATCTGCTGAAAAACTAACACAACTTGTCAAAGATCTTGTTTATATGACAGGATATTTTTGCGGGGTTTAAAAGTCCGCTGAAAAAATAACACAACTTGCCAAAGATCTTGTATATATGACAACATATTTTTTTATGGTTTAAAAACCTGCTGAAAAACTAACATAACTTGTCAAAGATCTTGTATAAATGACAGGATTTTTTTGCTGGGTTTAAACATCTGCTTAAAAAAAAACACAACTTGTCAAAGATCTTGTATATATGACAAGATATTTTTGCAGGGTTCAAAAATCTGCTGAAAAAAAATAACACAACTTATCAAAGATCTTGTATATATGACAGGATTTTTTTGCTGGGTTTAAACATCTGCTTAAAAAAAAACACAACTTGTCAAAGATCTTGTATATATGACAGGATATTTTTGCGGGGTTTAAAAACCTGCTGAAAAAATAACACAACTTGTCAAAGATCTTGTATATATGACAATATATTTTTGCGGGGTTTAAAAACCTCCTGAAAAACTAACACAACTTGTTAAAGATCTTGTATAAATGACAGGATATTTTTGCTAGTTTTGAAAACCTGCTGGAAAAATAACAAAACTTGTCAAACATCTTGTTTATAGGACAGGATATTTTTGCAGGGTTTAAACATCTGCTGAAAAAAATAACTCAACTTGTCAAAGATTGTGTATATATATGACAATCTTTTAGCTGGGTTTAAAAATCTGCTCAAAAAATAACACAACATTTCAAAGATCTTGTTTATTTGACAACATATTTTTGCTGGGTTTAAAAATCTGCAGAAAAAAATAACACAACTTGTCAAAGATCTTGTAAATATGACAACATATTTTTTTATGGTTTAAAAACCTGCTGAAAAACTAACATAACTTGTCAAAGATCTTGTATAAATGACAGGATAGTTTTGCTAGTTTTGAAAACCTGCTGGAAAAATAACACAACTTGTCAAATATCTTGATTATATGCCAAGACAATTTTGCGGGGTTTAAAAATCTGCTGAAAAAAATAAAACACAACTTGTCAAAGATCTTGTATATATGACAGGATCTTTTTGCTGGGTTTAAACGCCTGCTGAAAAACTAACACAACTTGTCAAAGATCTTGTATATATGACAAGATATTTTTGCAGGGTTTAGAAATCTGCTGAAAAAATAACACAACTTGTCAAAGATCTTGTATATATGACAAGATATTTTTGCGGGGTTTAAAAATCTACCGAAAAAAAAAACATAACTTGTCAAAGATCTTGTATATATGACAGGATCTTTTTGCTGGGTTTAAACGCCTGCTGAAAAACTAACACAACTTGTCAAAGATCTTGTTTATATGACAAGATATTTTTGCAGGGTTCAAAAATCTGCTGAAAAAAAATAACACAACTTATCAAAGATCTTGTATATATGACAATATATTTTAGCGGGGTTTAAAAATCTGCTGAAAAAATAACACAACTTGTCAAAGATCTTGTTTATAGGACAGGATATTTTTGCGGGGTTTAAAAATCTGCTGAAAAAATAACACAACTTGTCAAAGATCTTGTAAATATGACAACATATTTTTTTTATGGTTTAAAAACCTGCTGAAAAACTAACATAACTTGTCAAAGATCTTGTATAAATGACAGGATAGTTTTGCTAGTTTTGAAAACCTGCTGGAAAAATAACACAACTTGTCAAATATCTTGATTATATGCCAAGATAATTTTGCGGGGTTTAAAAATCTGCTGAAAAAAATAAAACACAACTTGTCAAAGATCTTGTATATATGACAGGATCTTTTTGCTGGGTTTAAACGCCTGCTGAAAAACTAACACAACTTGTCAAAGATCTTGTTTATATGACAAGATATTTTTGCAGGGTTCAAAAATCTGCTGAAAAAAAATAACACAACTTATCAAAGATCTTGTATATATGACAATATATTTTAGCGGGGTTTAAAAATCTGCTGAAAAAATAACACAACTTGTCAAAGATCTTGTATATATGACAACATATTTTTTTATGGTTTAAAAACCTGCTGAAAAACTAACATAACTTGTCAAAGATCTTGTATATATGACAGGATTTTTTTGCTGGGTTTAAACATCTGCTTAAAAAAAAACACAACTTGTCAAAGATCTTGTATATATGACAAGATATTTTTGCGGGGTTTAAAAACCTGCTGAAAAAATAACACAACTTGTCAAAGATCTTTTATATATGACAAGATATTTTTGCGGGGTTTAAAAACCTGCTGAAAAAATAACACAACTTGTCAAAGATCTTTTATATATGACAAGATATTTTTGCGGGGTTTAAAAACCTGCTGAAAAAATAACATAACTTGTCAAAGATCTTTTATATATGACAAGATATTTTTGCGGGGTTTAAAAACCTGTTGAAAAAATAACACAACTTGTCAAAGATCTTTTATATATGACAAGATATTTTTGCGGGGTTTAAAAATCTGCTGAAAAAATAACACAACTTGTCAAAGATCTTTTATATATGACAAGATATTTTTGCTGGGTTTAAAAACCTGCTGAAAAAATAACACAACTTGTCAAAGATCTTTTATATATGACAAGATATTTTTGCGGGGTTTAAAAACCTGCTGAAAAAATAACACAACTTGTCAAAGATCTTTTATATATGACAAGATATTTTTGCGGGGTTTAAAAACCTGTTGAAAAAATAACACAACTTGTCAAAGATCTTTTATATATGACAAGATATTTTTGCGGGGTTTAAAAATCTGCTGAAAAAATAACACAACTTGTCAAAGATCTTTTATATATGACAAGATATTTTTGCGGGGTTTAAAAACCTGCTGAAAAAATAACACAACTTGTCAAAGATCTTTTATATATGACAAGATATTTTTGCGGGGTTTAAAAACCTGCTGAAAAACTAACACAACTTGTTAAAGATCTTGTATAAATGACAGGATATTTTTGCTAGTTTTGAAAACCTGCTGGAAAAATAACAAAACTTGTCAAACATCTTGTTTATAGGACAGGATATTTTTGCAGGGTTTAAAAATCTGCTGAAAAAAATAACTCAACTTGTCAAAGATTGTGTATATATGACAATCTTTTAGCTGGGTTTAAAAATCTGCTCAAAAAATAACACAACATTTCAAAGATCTTGTTTATATGACAGGATATTTTTGCTGGGTTTAAAAGTCCGCTGAAAAAATAACACAACTTGTCAAAGATCTTGTATATATGACAACATATTTTTTTATGGTTTAAAAACCTGCTGAAAAACTAACACAACTTGTCAAAGATCTTGTATATATGACAGGATATTTTTGCAGGGTTTAAACATCTGCTTAAAAAAAAACACAACTTGTCAAAGATCTTGTATATATGACAAGATATTTTTGCGGGGTTTAAAAACCTCCTGAAAAACTAACACAACTTGTTAAAGATCTTGTATAAATGACAGGATATTTTTGCTAGTTTTGAAAACCTGCTGGAAAAATAACAAAACTTGTCAAACATCTTGTTTATAGGACAGGATATTTTTGCAGGGTTTAAACATCTGCTGAAAAAAATAACTCAACTTGTCAAAGATTGTGTATATATGACAATCTTTTAGCTGGGTTTAAAAATCTGCTCAAAAAATAACACAACATTTCAAAGATCTTGTTTATTTGACAACATATTTTTGCTGGGTTTAAAAATCTGCAGAAAAAAATAACACAACTTGTCAAAGATCTTGTAAATATGACAACATATTTTTTTATGGTTTAAAAACCTGCTGAAAAACTAACATAACTTGTCAAAGATCTTGTATAAATGACAGGATAGTTTTGCTAGTTTTGAAAACCTGCTGGAAAAATAACACAACTTGACAAATATCTTGATTATATGCCAAGACAATTTTGCGGGGTTTAAAAATCTGCTGAAAAAAATAAAACACAACTTGTCAAAGATCTTGTATATATGACAGGATCTTTTTGCTGGGTTTAAACGCCTGCTGAAAAACTAACACAACTTGTCAAAGATCTTGTATATATGACAAGATATTTTAGCGGGGTTTAAAAATCTGCTGAAAAAATAACACAACTTGTCAAAGATCTTGTATATATGACAAGATATTTTAGCGGGGTTTAAAAGTCCGCTGAAAAAATAACACAACTTGCCAAAGATCTTGTAAATATGACAACATATTTTTTTATGGTTTAAAAACCTGCTGAAAAACTAACATAACTTGTCAAAGATCTTGTATAAATGACAGGATAGTTTTGCTAGTTTTGAAAACCTGCTGGAAAAATAACACAACTTGTCAAATATCTTGATTATATGCCAAGATAATTTTGCGGGGTTTAAAAATCTGCTGAAAAAAATAAAACACAACTTGTCAAAGATCTTGTATATATGACAGGATCTTTTTGCTGGGTTTAAACGCCTGCTGAAAAACTAACACAACTTGTCAAAGATCTTGTATATATGACAAGATATTTTTGCAGGGTTTAAAAATCTGCTGAAAAAAAATAACACAACTTGTCAAAGATCTTGTATATATGACAATATATTTTAGCGGGGTTTAAAAATCTGCTGAAAAAATAACACAACTTGTCAAAGATCTTGTATATATGACAATATATTTTAGCGGGGTTTAAAAATCTGCTGAAAAAATAACACAACTTGTCAAAGATCTTGTAAATATGACAACATATTTTTTTTATGGTTTAAAAACCTGCTGAAAAACTAACATAACTTGTCAAAGATCTTGTATAAATGACAGGATAGTTTTGCTAGTTTTGAAAACCTGCTGGAAAAATAACACAACTTGTCAAATATCTTGATTATATGCCAAGATAATTTTGCGGGGTTTAAAAATCTGCTGAAAAAAATAAAACACAACTTGTCAAAGATCTTGTATATATGACAGGATCTTTTTGCTGGGTTTAAACGCCTGCTGAAAAACTAACACAACTTGTCAAAGATCTTGTTTATATGACAAGATATTTTTGCAGGGTTCAAAAATCTGCTGAAAAAAAATAACACAACTTATCAAAGATCTTGTATATATGACAATATATTTTAGCGGGGTTTAAAAATCTGCTGAAAAAATAACACAACTTGTCAAAGATCTTGTATATATGACAGGATTTTTTTGCTGGGTTTAAACATCTGCTTAAAAAAAAACACAACTTGTCAAAGATCTTGTATATATGACAAGATATTTTTGCGGGGTTTAAAAACCTGCTGAAAAAATAACACAACTTGTCAAAGATCTTTTATATATGACAAAATATTTTTGCGGGGTTTAAAAACCTGCTGAAAAAATAACACAACTTGTCAAAGATCTTTTATATATGACAAGATATTTTTGCGGGGTTTAAAAACCTGTTGAAAAAATAACACAACTTGTCAAAGATCTTTTATATATGACAAGATATTTTTGCGGGGTTTAAAAATCTGCTGAAAAAATAACACAACTTGTCAAAGATCTTTTATATATGACAAGATATTTTTGCTGGGTTTAAAAACCTGCTGAAAAAATAACACAACTTGTCAAAGATCTTTTATATATGACAAGATATTTTTGCGGGGTTTAAAAACCTGCTGAAAAAATAACACAACTTGTCAAAGATCTTTTATATATGACAAGATATTTTTGCGGGGTTTAAAAACCTGTTGAAAAAATAACACAACTTGTCAAAGATCTTTTATATATGACAAGATATTTTTGCGGGGTTTAAAAATCTGCTGAAAAAATAACACAACTTGTCAAAGATCTTTTATATATGACAAGATATTTTTGCGGGGTTTAAAAACCTGCTGAAAAAATAACACAACTTGTCAAAGATCTTTTATATATGACAAGATATTTTTGCGGGGTTTAAAAACCTGCTGAAAAACTAACACAACTTGTTAAAGATCTTGTATATATGACAAGATATTTTTGCGGGGTTTAAAAACCTGCTGAAAAAATAACACAACTTGTCAAAGATCTTTTATATATGACAAGATATTTTTGCGGGGTTTAAAAACCTGCTGAAAAAATAACACAACTTGTCAAAGATCTTTTATATATGACAAGATATTTTTGCGGGGTTTAAAAACCTGCTGAAAAAATAACACAACTTGTCAAAGATCTTTTATATATGACAAGATATTTTTGCGGGGTTTAAAAACCTGCTGAAAAAATAACACAACTTGTCAAAGATCTTTTATATATGACAAGATATTTTTGCGGGGTTTAAAAACCTGCTGAAAAACTAACACAACTTGTTAAAGATCTTGTATAAATGACAGGATATTTTTGCTAGTTTTGAAAACCTGCTGGAAAAATAACAAAACTTGTCAAACATCTTGTTTATAGGACAGGATATTTTTGCAGGGTTTAAAAATCTGCTGAAAAAAATAACTCAACTTGTCAAAGATTGTGTATATATGACAATCTTTTAGCTGGGTTTAAAAATCTGCTCAAAAAATAACACAACATTTCAAAGATCTTGTTTATATGACAGGATATTTTTGCTGGGTTTAAAAGTCCGCTGAAAAAATAACACAACTTGTCAAAGATCTTGTATATATGACAACATATTTTTTTATGGTTTAAACATCTGCTTAAAAAAAAACACAACTTGTCAAAGATCTTGTATATATGACAAGATATTTTTGCGGGGTTTAAAAACCTCCTGAAAAACTAACACAACTTGTTAAAGATCTTGTATAAATGACAGGATATTTTTGCTAGTTTTGAAAACCTGCTGGAAAAATAACAAAACTTGTCAAACATCTTGTTTATAGGACAGGATATTTTTGCAGGGTTTAAACATCTGCTGAAAAAAATAACTCAACTTGTCAAAGATTGTGTATATATGACAATCTTTTAGCTGGGTTTAAAAATCTGCTCAAAAAATAACACAACATTTCAAAGATCTTGTTTATTTGACAACATATTTTTGCTGGGTTTAAAAATCTGCAGAAAAAAATAACACAACTTGTCAAAGATCTTGTAAATATGACAGGATAGTTTTGCTAGTTTTGAAAACCTGCTGGAAAAATAACACAACTTGTCAAATATCTTGATTATATGCCAAGATAATTTTGCGGGGTTTAAAAATCTGCTGAAAAAAATAAAACACAACTTGTCAAAGATCTTGTATATATGACAGGATCTTTTTGCTGGGTTTAAACGCCTGCTGAAAAACTAACACAACTTGTCAAAGATCTTGTTTATATGACAAGATATTTTAGCGGGGTTTAAAAATCTGCTGAAAAAATAACACAACTTGTCAAAGATCTTGTTTATATGACAGGATATTTTTGCTGGGTTTAAACGCCTGCTGAAAAACTAACACAACTTGTCAAAGATCTTGTATATATGACAAGATATTTTAGCGGGGTTTAAAAATCTGCTGAAAAAATAACACAACTTGTCAAAGATCTTGTTTATATGACAGGATATTTTTGCGGGGTTTAAAAGTCCGCTGAAAAAATAACACAACTTGCCAAAGATCTTGTAAATATGACAACATATTTTTTTATGGTTTAAAAACCTGCTGAAAAACTAACATAACTTGTCAAAGATCTTGTATAAATGACAGGATAGTTTTGCTAGTTTTGAAAACCTGCTGGAAAAATAACACAACTTGTCAAATATCTTGATTATATGCCAAGATAATTTTGCGGGGTTTAAAAATCTGCTGAAAAAAATAAAACACAACTTGTCAAAGATCTTGTATATATGACAGGATCTTTTTGCTGGGTTTAAACGCCTGCTGAAAAACTAACACAACTTGTCAAAGATCTTGTTTATATGACAAGATATTTTTGCTGGGTTTAAACGCCTGCTGAAAAACTAACACAACTTGTCAAAGATCTTGTATATATGACAAGATATTTTAGCGGGGTTTAAAAATCTGCTGAAAAAATAACACAACTTGTCAAAGATCTTGTTTATATGACAGGATATTTTTGCTGGGTTTAAACGCCTGCTGAAAAACTAACACAACTTGTCAAAGATCTTGTATATATGACAAGATATTTTAGCGGGGTTTAAAAATCTGCTGAAAAAATAACACAACTTGTCAAAGATCTTGTTTATATGACAGGATATTTTTGCGGGGTTTAAAAGTCCGCTGAAAAAATAACACAACTTGCCAAAGATCTTGTAAATATGACAACATATTTTTTTATGGTTTAAAAACCTGCTGAAAAAATAACACAACTTGTCAAAGATCTTGTAAATATGACAACATATTTTTTTATGGTTTAAAAACCTGCTGAAAAACTAACATAACTTGTCAAAGATCTTGTATATATGACAGGATAGTTTTGCTAGTTTTGAAAACCTGCTGGAAAAATAACACAACTTGTCAAATATCTTGATTATATGCCAAGATAATTTTGCGGGGTTTAAAAATCTGCTGAAAAAAATAAAACACAACTTGTCAAAGATCTTGTATATATGACAGGATCTTTTTGCTGGGTTTAAACGCCTGCTGAAAAACTAACACAACTTGTCAAAGATCTTGTTTATATGACAAGATATTTTAGCGGGGTTTAAAAATCTGCTGAAAAAATAACACAACTTGTCAAAGATCTTGTTTATATGACAGGATATTTTTGCTGGGTTTAAACGCCTGCTGAAAAACTAACACAACTTGTCAAAGATCTTGTATATATGACAAGATATTTTAGCGGGGTTTAAAAATCTGCTGAAAAAATAACACAACTTGTCAAAGATCTTGTTTATATGACAGGATATTTTTGCGGGGTTTAAAAGTCCGCTGAAAAAATAACACAACTTGCCAAAGATCTTGTAAATATGACAACATATTTTTGTATGGTTTAAAAACCTGCTGAAAAACTAACATAACTTGTCAAAGATCTTGTATAAATGACAGGATAGTTTTGCTAGTTTTGAAAACCTGCTGGAAAAATAACACAACTTGTCAAATATCTTGATTATATGCCAAGATAATTTTGCGGGGTTTAAAAATCTGCTGAAAAAAATAAAACACAACTTGTCAAAGATCTTGTATATATGACAGGATCTTTTTGCTGGGTTTAAACGCCTGCTGAAAAACTAACACAACTTGTCAAAGATCTTGTATATATGACAAGATATTTTTGCAGGGTTCAAAAATCTGCTGAAAAAAAATAACACAACTTGTCAAAGATCTTGTATATATGACAAGATATTTTTGCAGGGTTCAAAAATCTGCTGAAAAAAAATAACACAACTTGTCAAAGATCTTGTATATATGACAACATATTTTTTTATGGTTTAAACATCTGCTTAAAAAAAAACACAACTTGTCAAAGATCTTGTATATATGACAGGATCTTTTTGCTGGGTTTAAACGCCTGCTGAAAAACTAACACAACTTGTCAAAGATCTTGTATATATGACAAGATATTTTTGCAGGGTTCAAAAATCTGCTGAAAAAAAATAACACAACTTGTCAAAGATCTTGTATATATGACAGGATATTTTTGCGGGGTTTAAAAACCTGCTGAAAAAATAACACAACTTGTCAAAGATCTTGTATATATGACAAGATATTTTTGCGGGGTTTAAAAACCTCCTGAAAAACTAACACAACTTGTTAAAGATCTTGTATAAATGACAGGATATTTTTGCTAGTTTTGAAAACCTGCTGGAAAAATAACAAAACTTGTCAAACATCTTGTTTATAGGACAGGATATTTTTGCAGGGTTTAAACATCTGCTGAAAAAAATAACTCAACTTGTCAAAGATTGTGTATATATGACAATCTTTTAGCTGGGTTTAAAAATCTGCTCAAAAAATAACACAACATTTCAAAGATCTTGTTTATTTGACAACATATTTTTGCTGGGTTTAAAAATCTGCAGAAAAAAATAACACAACTTGTCAAAGATCTTGTAAATATGACAACATATTTTTTTATGGTTTAAAAACCTGCTGAAAAACTAACATAACTTGTCAAAGATCTTGTATATATGACAGGATAGTTTTGCTAGTTTTGAAAACCTGCTGGAAAAATAACACAACTTGTCAAATATCTTGATTATATGCCAAGATAATTTTGCGGGGTTTAAAAATCTGCTGAAAAAAATAAAACACAACTTGTCAAAGATCTTGTAAATATGACAACATATTTTTTTATGGTTTAAAAACCTGCTGAAAAACTAACATAACTTGTCAAAGATCTTGTATATATGACAGGATAGTTTTGCTAGTTTTGAAAACCTGCTGGAAAAATAACACAACTTGTCAAATATCTTGATTATATGCCAAGATAATTTTGCTGGGTTTAAACGCCTGCTGAAAAACTAACACAACTTGTCAAAGATCTTGTATATATGACAAGATATTTTTGCAGGGTTCAAAAATCTGCTGAAAAAAAATAACACAACTTGTCAAAGATCTTGTATATATGACAATATATTTTAGCGGGGTTTAAAAATCTGCTGAAAAAATAACACAACTTGTCAAAGATCTTGTATATATGACAATATATTTTAGCGGGGTTTAAAAATCTGCTGAAAAAATAACACAACTTGTCAAAGATCTTGTAAATATGACAACATATTTTTTTTATGGTTTAAAAACCTGCTGAAAAACTAACATAACTTGTCAAAGATCTTGTATAAATGACAGGATAGTTTTGCTAGTTTTGAAAACCTGCTGGAAAAATAACACAACTTGTCAAATATCTTGATTATATGCCAAGATAATTTTGCGGGGTTTAAAAATCTGCTGAAAAAAATAAAACACAACTTGTCAAAGATCTTGTATATATGACAGGATCTTTTTGCTGGGTTTAAACGCCTGCTGAAAAACTAACACAACTTGTCAAAGATCTTGTTTATATGACAAGATATTTTTGCAGGGTTCAAAAATCTGCTGAAAAAAAATAACACAACTTATCAAAGATCTTGTATATATGACAATATATTTTAGCGGGGTTTAAAAATCTGCTGAAAAAATAACACAACTTGTCAAAGATCTTGTATATATGACAGGATTTTTTTGCTGGGTTTAAACATCTGCTTAAAAAAAAACACAACTTGTCAAAGATCTTGTATATATGACAAGATATTTTTGCGGGGTTTAAAAACCTGCTGAAAAAATAACACAACTTGTCAAAGATCTTTTATATATGACAAAATATTTTTGCGGGGTTTAAAAACCTGCTGAAAAAATAACACAACTTGTCAAAGATCTTTTATATATGACAAGATATTTTTGCGGGGTTTAAAAACCTGTTGAAAAAATAACACAACTTGTCAAAGATCTTTTATATATGACAAGATATTTTTGCTGGGTTTAAAAACCTGCTGAAAAAATAACACAACTTGTCAAAGATCTTTTATATATGACAAGATATTTTTGCGGGGTTTAAAAACCTGCTGAAAAAATAACACAACTTGTCAAAGATCTTTTATATATGACAAGATATTTTTGCGGGGTTTAAAAACCTGCTGAAAAAATAACACAACTTGTCAAAGATCTTTTATATATGACAAAATATTTTTGCGGGGTTTAAAAACCTGCTGAAAAAATAACACAACTTGTCAAAGATCTTTTATATATGACAAGATATTTTTGCGGGGTTTAAAAACCTGTTGAAAAAATAACACAACTTGTCAAAGATCTTTTATATATGACAAGATATTTTTGCTGGGTTTAAAAACCTGCTGAAAAAATAACACAACTTGTCAAAGATCTTTTATATATGACAAGATATTTTTGCGGGGTTTAAAAACCTGCTGAAAAAATAACACAACTTGTCAAAGATCTTTTATATATGACAAGATATTTTTGCGGGGTTTAAAAACCTGTTGAAAAAATAACACAACTTGTCAAAGATCTTTTATATATGACAAGATATTTTTGCGGGGTTTAAAAATCTGCTGAAAAAATAACACAACTTGTCAAAGATCTTTTATATATGACAAGATATTTTTGCGGGGTTTAAAAACCTGCTGAAAAAATAACACAACTTGTCAAAGATCTTTTATATATGACAAGATATTTTTGCGGGGTTTAAAAACCTGCTGAAAAACTAACACAACTTGTTAAAGATCTTGTATATATGACAAGATATTTTTGCGGGGTTTAAAAACCTGCTGAAAAAATAACACAACTTGTCAAAGATCTTTTATATATGACAAGATATTTTTGCGGGGTTTAAAAACCTGCTGAAAAAATAACACAACTTGTCAAAGATCTTTTATATATGACAAGATATTTTTGCGGGGTTTAAAAACCTGCTGAAAAAATAACACAACTTGTCAAAGATCTTTTATATATGACAAGATATTTTTGCGGGGTTTAAAAACCTGCTGAAAAAATAACACAACTTGTCAAAGATCTTTTATATATGACAAGATATTTTTGCGGGGTTTAAAAACCTGCTGAAAAACTAACACAACTTGTTAAAGATCTTGTATAAATGACAGGATATTTTTGCTAGTTTTGAAAACCTGCTGGAAAAATAACAAAACTTGTCAAACATCTTGTTTATAGGACAGGATATTTTTGCAGGGTTTAAAAATCTGCTGAAAAAAATAACTCAACTTGTCAAAGATTGTGTATATATGACAATCTTTTAGCTGGGTTTAAAAATCTGCTCAAAAAATAACACAACATTTCAAAGATCTTGTTTATATGACAGGATATTTTTGCTGGGTTTAAAAGTCCGCTGAAAAAATAACACAACTTGTCAAAGATCTTGTATATATGACAACATATTTTTTTATGGTTTAAAAACCTGCTGAAAAACTAACACAACTTGTCAAAGATCTTGTATATATGACAGGATATTTTTGCAGGGTTTAAACATCTGCTTAAAAAAAAACACAACTTGTCAAAGATCTTGTATATATGACAAGATATTTTTGCGGGGTTTAAAAACCTCCTGAAAAACTAACACAACTTGTTAAAGATCTTGTATAAATGACAGGATATTTTTGCTAGTTTTGAAAACCTGCTGGAAAAATAACAAAACTTGTCAAACATCTTGTTTATAGGACAGGATATTTTTGCAGGGTTTAAACATCTGCTGAAAAAAATAACTCAACTTGTCAAAGATTGTGTATATATGACAATCTTTTAGCTGGGTTTAAAAATCTGCTCAAAAAATAACACAACATTTCAAAGATCTTGTTTATTTGACAACATATTTTTGCTGGGTTTAAAAATCTGCAGAAAAAAATAACACAACTTGTCAAAGATCTTGTAAATATGACAACATATTTTTTTATGGTTTAAAAACCTGCTGAAAAACTAACATAACTTGTCAAAGATCTTGTATAAATGACAGGATAGTTTTGCTAGTTTTGAAAACCTGCTGGAAAAATAACACAACTTGACAAATATCTTGATTATATGCCAAGACAATTTTGCGGGGTTTAAAAATCTGCTGAAAAAAATAAAACACAACTTGTCAAAGATCTTGTATATATGACAGGATCTTTTTGCTGGGTTTAAACGCCTGCTGAAAAACTAACACAACTTGTCAAAGATCTTGTATATATGACAAGATATTTTAGCGGGGTTTAAAAATCTGCTGAAAAAATAACACAACTTGTCAAAGATCTTGTATATATGACAAGATATTTTAGCGGGGTTTAAAAGTCCGCTGAAAAAATAACACAACTTGCCAAAGATCTTGTAAATATGACAACATATTTTTTTATGGTTTAAAAACCTGCTGAAAAACTAACATAACTTGTCAAAGATCTTGTATAAATGACAGGATAGTTTTGCTAGTTTTGAAAACCTGCTGGAAAAATAACACAACTTGTCAAATATCTTGATTATATGCCAAGATAATTTTGCGGGGTTTAAAAATCTGCTGAAAAAAATAAAACACAACTTGTCAAAGATCTTGTATATATGACAGGATCTTTTTGCTGGGTTTAAACGCCTGCTGAAAAACTAACACAACTTGTCAAAGATCTTGTATATATGACAAGATATTTTTGCAGGGTTTAAAAATCTGCTGAAAAAAAATAACACAACTTGTCAAAGATCTTGTATATATGACAATATATTTTAGCGGGGTTTAAAAATCTGCTGAAAAAATAACACAACTTGTCAAAGATCTTGTATATATGACAATATATTTTAGCGGGGTTTAAAAATCTGCTGAAAAAATAACACAACTTGTCAAAGATCTTGTAAATATGACAACATATTTTTTTTATGGTTTAAAAACCTGCTGAAAAACTAACATAACTTGTCAAAGATCTTGTATAAATGACAGGATAGTTTTGCTAGTTTTGAAAACCTGCTGGAAAAATAACACAACTTGTCAAATATCTTGATTATATGCCAAGATAATTTTGCGGGGTTTAAAAATCTGCTGAAAAAAATAAAACACAACTTGTCAAAGATCTTGTATATATGACAGGATCTTTTTGCTGGGTTTAAACGCCTGCTGAAAAACTAACACAACTTGTCAAAGATCTTGTTTATATGACAAGATATTTTTGCAGGGTTCAAAAATCTGCTGAAAAAAAATAACACAACTTATCAAAGATCTTGTATATATGACAATATATTTTAGCGGGGTTTAAAAATCTGCTGAAAAAATAACACAACTTGTCAAAGATCTTGTATATATGACAGGATTTTTTTGCTGGGTTTAAACATCTGCTTAAAAAAAAACACAACTTGTCAAAGATCTTGTATATATGACAAGATATTTTTGCGGGGTTTAAAAACCTGCTGAAAAAATAACACAACTTGTCAAAGATCTTTTATATATGACAAAATATTTTTGCGGGGTTTAAAAACCTGCTGAAAAAATAACACAACTTGTCAAAGATCTTTTATATATGACAAGATATTTTTGCGGGGTTTAAAAACCTGTTGAAAAAATAACACAACTTGTCAAAGATCTTTTATATATGACAAGATATTTTTGCGGGGTTTAAAAATCTGCTGAAAAAATAACACAACTTGTCAAAGATCTTTTATATATGACAAGATATTTTTGCTGGGTTTAAAAACCTGCTGAAAAAATAACACAACTTGTCAAAGATCTTTTATATATGACAAGATATTTTTGCGGGGTTTAAAAACCTGCTGAAAAAATAACACAACTTGTCAAAGATCTTTTATATATGACAAGATATTTTTGCGGGGTTTAAAAACCTGTTGAAAAAATAACACAACTTGTCAAAGATCTTTTATATATGACAAGATATTTTTGCGGGGTTTAAAAATCTGCTGAAAAAATAACACAACTTGTCAAAGATCTTTTATATATGACAAGATATTTTTGCGGGGTTTAAAAACCTGCTGAAAAAATAACACAACTTGTCAAAGATCTTTTATATATGACAAGATATTTTTGCGGGGTTTAAAAACCTGCTGAAAAACTAACACAACTTGTTAAAGATCTTGTATATATGACAAGATATTTTTGCGGGGTTTAAAAACCTGCTGAAAAAATAACACAACTTGTCAAAGATCTTTTATATATGACAAGATATTTTTGCGGGGTTTAAAAACCTGCTGAAAAAATAACACAACTTGTCAAAGATCTTTTATATATGACAAGATATTTTTGCGGGGTTTAAAAACCTGCTGAAAAAATAACACAACTTGTCAAAGATCTTTTATATATGACAAGATATTTTTGCGGGGTTTAAAAACCTGCTGAAAAAATAACACAACTTGTCAAAGATCTTTTATATATGACAAGATATTTTTGCGGGGTTTAAAAACCTGCTGAAAAACTAACACAACTTGTTAAAGATCTTGTATAAATGACAGGATATTTTTGCTAGTTTTGAAAACCTGCTGGAAAAATAACAAAACTTGTCAAACATCTTGTTTATAGGACAGGATATTTTTGCAGGGTTTAAAAATCTGCTGAAAAAAATAACTCAACTTGTCAAAGATTGTGTATATATGACAATCTTTTAGCTGGGTTTAAAAATCTGCTCAAAAAATAACACAACATTTCAAAGATCTTGTTTATATGACAGGATATTTTTGCTGGGTTTAAAAGTCCGCTGAAAAAATAACACAACTTGTCAAAGATCTTGTATATATGACAACATATTTTTTTATGGTTTAAACATCTGCTTAAAAAAAAACACAACTTGTCAAAGATCTTGTATATATGACAAGATATTTTTGCGGGGTTTAAAAACCTCCTGAAAAACTAACACAACTTGTTAAAGATCTTGTATAAATGACAGGATATTTTTGCTAGTTTTGAAAACCTGCTGGAAAAATAACAAAACTTGTCAAACATCTTGTTTATAGGACAGGATATTTTTGCAGGGTTTAAACATCTGCTGAAAAAAATAACTCAACTTGTCAAAGATTGTGTATATATGACAATCTTTTAGCTGGGTTTAAAAATCTGCTCAAAAAATAACACAACATTTCAAAGATCTTGTTTATTTGACAACATATTTTTGCTGGGTTTAAAAATCTGCAGAAAAAAATAACACAACTTGTCAAAGATCTTGTAAATATGACAGGATAGTTTTGCTAGTTTTGAAAACCTGCTGGAAAAATAACACAACTTGTCAAATATCTTGATTATATGCCAAGATAATTTTGCGGGGTTTAAAAATCTGCTGAAAAAAATAAAACACAACTTGTCAAAGATCTTGTATATATGACAGGATCTTTTTGCTGGGTTTAAACGCCTGCTGAAAAACTAACACAACTTGTCAAAGATCTTGTTTATATGACAAGATATTTTAGCGGGGTTTAAAAATCTGCTGAAAAAATAACACAACTTGTCAAAGATCTTGTTTATATGACAGGATATTTTTGCTGGGTTTAAACGCCTGCTGAAAAACTAACACAACTTGTCAAAGATCTTGTATATATGACAAGATATTTTAGCGGGGTTTAAAAATCTGCTGAAAAAATAACACAACTTGTCAAAGATCTTGTTTATATGACAGGATATTTTTGCGGGGTTTAAAAGTCCGCTGAAAAAATAACACAACTTGCCAAAGATCTTGTAAATATGACAACATATTTTTTTATGGTTTAAAAACCTGCTGAAAAACTAACATAACTTGTCAAAGATCTTGTATAAATGACAGGATAGTTTTGCTAGTTTTGAAAACCTGCTGGAAAAATAACACAACTTGTCAAATATCTTGATTATATGCCAAGATAATTTTGCGGGGTTTAAAAATCTGCTGAAAAAAATAAAACACAACTTGTCAAAGATCTTGTATATATGACAGGATCTTTTTGCTGGGTTTAAACGCCTGCTGAAAAACTAACACAACTTGTCAAAGATCTTGTTTATATGACAAGATATTTTTGCTGGGTTTAAACGCCTGCTGAAAAACTAACACAACTTGTCAAAGATCTTGTATATATGACAAGATATTTTAGCGGGGTTTAAAAATCTGCTGAAAAAATAACACAACTTGTCAAAGATCTTGTTTATATGACAGGATATTTTTGCTGGGTTTAAACGCCTGCTGAAAAACTAACACAACTTGTCAAAGATCTTGTATATATGACAAGATATTTTAGCGGGGTTTAAAAATCTGCTGAAAAAATAACACAACTTGTCAAAGATCTTGTTTATATGACAGGATATTTTTGCGGGGTTTAAAAGTCCGCTGAAAAAATAACACAACTTGCCAAAGATCTTGTAAATATGACAACATATTTTTTTATGGTTTAAAAACCTGCTGAAAAAATAACACAACTTGTCAAAGATCTTGTAAATATGACAACATATTTTTTTATGGTTTAAAAACCTGCTGAAAAACTAACATAACTTGTCAAAGATCTTGTATATATGACAGGATAGTTTTGCTAGTTTTGAAAACCTGCTGGAAAAATAACACAACTTGTCAAATATCTTGATTATATGCCAAGATAATTTTGCGGGGTTTAAAAATCTGCTGAAAAAAATAAAACACAACTTGTCAAAGATCTTGTATATATGACAGGATCTTTTTGCTGGGTTTAAACGCCTGCTGAAAAACTAACACAACTTGTCAAAGATCTTGTTTATATGACAAGATATTTTAGCGGGGTTTAAAAATCTGCTGAAAAAATAACACAACTTGTCAAAGATCTTGTTTATATGACAGGATATTTTTGCTGGGTTTAAACGCCTGCTGAAAAACTAACACAACTTGTCAAAGATCTTGTATATATGACAAGATATTTTAGCGGGGTTTAAAAATCTGCTGAAAAAATAACACAACTTGTCAAAGATCTTGTTTATATGACAGGATATTTTTGCGGGGTTTAAAAGTCCGCTGAAAAAATAACACAACTTGCCAAAGATCTTGTAAATATGACAACATATTTTTGTATGGTTTAAAAACCTGCTGAAAAACTAACATAACTTGTCAAAGATCTTGTATAAATGACAGGATAGTTTTGCTAGTTTTGAAAACCTGCTGGAAAAATAACACAACTTGTCAAATATCTTGATTATATGCCAAGATAATTTTGCGGGGTTTAAAAATCTGCTGAAAAAAATAAAACACAACTTGTCAAAGATCTTGTATATATGACAGGATCTTTTTGCTGGGTTTAAACGCCTGCTGAAAAACTAACACAACTTGTCAAAGATCTTGTATATATGACAAGATATTTTTGCAGGGTTCAAAAATCTGCTGAAAAAAAATAACACAACTTGTCAAAGATCTTGTATATATGACAAGATATTTTTGCAGGGTTCAAAAATCTGCTGAAAAAAAATAACACAACTTGTCAAAGATCTTGTATATATGACAACATATTTTTTTATGGTTTAAACATCTGCTTAAAAAAAAACACAACTTGTCAAAGATCTTGTATATATGACAGGATCTTTTTGCTGGGTTTAAACGCCTGCTGAAAAACTAACACAACTTGTCAAAGATCTTGTATATATGACAAGATATTTTTGCAGGGTTCAAAAATCTGCTGAAAAAAAATAACACAACTTGTCAAAGATCTTGTATATATGACAGGATATTTTTGCGGGGTTTAAAAACCTGCTGAAAAAATAACACAACTTGTCAAAGATCTTGTATATATGACAAGATATTTTTGCGGGGTTTAAAAACCTCCTGAAAAACTAACACAACTTGTTAAAGATCTTGTATAAATGACAGGATATTTTTGCTAGTTTTGAAAACCTGCTGGAAAAATAACAAAACTTGTCAAACATCTTGTTTATAGGACAGGATATTTTTGCAGGGTTTAAACATCTGCTGAAAAAAATAACTCAACTTGTCAAAGATTGTGTATATATGACAATCTTTTAGCTGGGTTTAAAAATCTGCTCAAAAAATAACACAACATTTCAAAGATCTTGTTTATTTGACAACATATTTTTGCTGGGTTTAAAAATCTGCAGAAAAAAATAACACAACTTGTCAAAGATCTTGTAAATATGACAACATATTTTTTTATGGTTTAAAAACCTGCTGAAAAACTAACATAACTTGTCAAAGATCTTGTATATATGACAGGATAGTTTTGCTAGTTTTGAAAACCTGCTGGAAAAATAACACAACTTGTCAAATATCTTGATTATATGCCAAGATAATTTTGCGGGGTTTAAAAATCTGCTGAAAAAAATAAAACACAACTTGTCAAAGATCTTGTAAATATGACAACATATTTTTTTATGGTTTAAAAACCTGCTGAAAAACTAACATAACTTGTCAAAGATCTTGTATATATGACAGGATAGTTTTGCTAGTTTTGAAAACCTGCTGGAAAAATAACACAACTTGTCAAATATCTTGATTATATGCCAAGATAATTTTGCTGGGTTTAAACGCCTGCTGAAAAACTAACACAACTTGTCAAAGATCTTGTATATATGACAAGATATTTTTGCAGGGTTCAAAAATCTGCTGAAAAAAAATAACACAACTTGTCAAAGATCTTGTATATATGACAATATATTTTAGCGGGGTTTAAAAATCTGCTGAAAAAATAACACAACTTGTCAAAGATCTTGTATATATGACAATATATTTTAGCGGGGTTTAAAAATCTGCTGAAAAAATAACACAACTTGTCAAAGATCTTGTAAATATGACAACATATTTTTTTTATGGTTTAAAAACCTGCTGAAAAACTAACATAACTTGTCAAAGATCTTGTATAAATGACAGGATAGTTTTGCTAGTTTTGAAAACCTGCTGGAAAAATAACACAACTTGTCAAATATCTTGATTATATGCCAAGATAATTTTGCGGGGTTTAAAAATCTGCTGAAAAAAATAAAACACAACTTGTCAAAGATCTTGTATATATGACAGGATCTTTTTGCTGGGTTTAAACGCCTGCTGAAAAACTAACACAACTTGTCAAAGATCTTGTTTATATGACAAGATATTTTTGCAGGGTTCAAAAATCTGCTGAAAAAAAATAACACAACTTATCAAAGATCTTGTATATATGACAATATATTTTAGCGGGGTTTAAAAATCTGCTGAAAAAATAACACAACTTGTCAAAGATCTTGTATATATGACAGGATTTTTTTGCTGGGTTTAAACATCTGCTTAAAAAAAAACACAACTTGTCAAAGATCTTGTATATATGACAAGATATTTTTGCGGGGTTTAAAAACCTGCTGAAAAAATAACACAACTTGTCAAAGATCTTTTATATATGACAAAATATTTTTGCGGGGTTTAAAAACCTGCTGAAAAAATAACACAACTTGTCAAAGATCTTTTATATATGACAAGATATTTTTGCGGGGTTTAAAAACCTGTTGAAAAAATAACACAACTTGTCAAAGATCTTTTATATATGACAAGATATTTTTGCTGGGTTTAAAAACCTGCTGAAAAAATAACACAACTTGTCAAAGATCTTTTATATATGACAAGATATTTTTGCGGGGTTTAAAAACCTGCTGAAAAAATAACACAACTTGTCAAAGATCTTTTATATATGACAAGATATTTTTGCGGGGTTTAAAAACCTGCTGAAAAAATAACACAACTTGTCAAAGATCTTTTATATATGACAAAATATTTTTGCGGGGTTTAAAAACCTGCTGAAAAAATAACACAACTTGTCAAAGATCTTTTATATATGACAAGATATTTTTGCGGGGTTTAAAAACCTGTTGAAAAAATAACACAACTTGTCAAAGATCTTTTATATATGACAAGATATTTTTGCTGGGTTTAAAAACCTGCTGAAAAAATAACACAACTTGTCAAAGATCTTTTATATATGACAAGATATTTTTGCGGGGTTTAAAAACCTGCTGAAAAAATAACACAACTTGTCAAAGATCTTTTATATATGACAAGATATTTTTGCGGGGTTTAAAAACCTGTTGAAAAAATAACACAACTTGTCAAAGATCTTTTATATATGACAAGATATTTTTGCGGGGTTTAAAAATCTGCTGAAAAAATAACACAACTTGTCAAAGATCTTTTATATATGACAAGATATTTTTGCGGGGTTTAAAAACCTGCTGAAAAAATAACACAACTTGTCAAAGATCTTTTATATATGACAAGATATTTTTGCGGGGTTTAAAAACCTGCTGAAAAACTAACACAACTTGTTAAAGATCTTGTATATATGACAAGATATTTTTGCGGGGTTTAAAAACCTGCTGAAAAAATAACACAACTTGTCAAAGATCTTTTATATATGACAAGATATTTTTGCGGGGTTTAAAAACCTGCTGAAAAAATAACACAACTTGTCAAAGATCTTTTATATATGACAAGATATTTTTGCGGGGTTTAAAAACCTGCTGAAAAAATAACACAACTTGTCAAAGATCTTTTATATATGACAAGATATTTTTGCGGGGTTTAAAAACCTGCTGAAAAAATAACACAACTTGTCAAAGATCTTTTATATATGACAAGATATTTTTGCGGGGTTTAAAAACCTGCTGAAAAACTAACACAACTTGTTAAAGATCTTGTATAAATGACAGGATATTTTTGCTAGTTTTGAAAACCTGCTGGAAAAATAACAAAACTTGTCAAACATCTTGTTTATAGGACAGGATATTTTTGCAGGGTTTAAAAATCTGCTGAAAAAAATAACTCAACTTGTCAAAGATTGTGTATATATGACAATCTTTTAGCTGGGTTTAAAAATCTGCTCAAAAAATAACACAACATTTCAAAGATCTTGTTTATATGACAGGATATTTTTGCTGGGTTTAAAAGTCCGCTGAAAAAATAACACAACTTGTCAAAGATCTTGTATATATGACAACATATTTTTTTATGGTTTAAACATCTGCTTAAAAAAAAACACAACTTGTCAAAGATCTTGTATATATGACAAGATATTTTTGCGGGGTTTAAAAACCTCCTGAAAAACTAACACAACTTGTTAAAGATCTTGTATAAATGACAGGATATTTTTGCTAGTTTTGAAAACCTGCTGGAAAAATAACAAAACTTGTCAAACATCTTGTTTATAGGACAGGATATTTTTGCAGGGTTTAAACATCTGCTGAAAAAAATAACTCAACTTGTCAAAGATTGTGTATATATGACAATCTTTTAGCTGGGTTTAAAAATCTGCTCAAAAAATAACACAACATTTCAAAGATCTTGTTTATTTGACAACATATTTTTGCTGGGTTTAAAAATCTGCAGAAAAAAATAACACAACTTGTCAAAGATCTTGTAAATATGACAGGATAGTTTTGCTAGTTTTGAAAACCTGCTGGAAAAATAACACAACTTGTCAAATATCTTGATTATATGCCAAGATAATTTTGCGGGGTTTAAAAATCTGCTGAAAAAAATAAAACACAACTTGTCAAAGATCTTGTATATATGACAGGATCTTTTTGCTGGGTTTAAACGCCTGCTGAAAAACTAACACAACTTGTCAAAGATCTTGTATATATGACAGGATAGTTTTGCTAGTTTTGAAAACCTGCTGGAAAAATAACACAACTTGTCAAATATCTTGATTATATGCCAAGATAATTTTGCGGGGTTTAAAAATCTGCTGAAAAAATAACACAACTTGTCAAAGATCTTGTTTATATGACAGGATATTTTTGCTGGGTTTAAACGCCTGCTGAAAAACTAACACAACTTGTCAAAGATCTTGTATATATGACAAGATATTTTAGCGGGGTTTAAAAATCTGCTGAAAAAATAACACAACTTGTCAAAGATCTTGTTTATATGACAGGATATTTTTGCGGGGTTTAAAAGTCCGCTGAAAAAATAACACAACTTGCCAAAGATCTTGTAAATATGACAACATATTTTTTTATGGTTTAAAAACCTGCTGAAAAAATAACACAACTTGTCAAAGATCTTGTAAATATGACAACATATTTTTTTATGGTTTAAAAACCTGCTGAAAAACTAACATAACTTGTCAAAGATCTTGTATATATGACAGGATAGTTTTGCTAGTTTTGAAAACCTGCTGGAAAAATAACACAACTTGTCAAATATCTTGATTATATGCCAAGATAATTTTGCGGGGTTTAAAAATCTGCTGAAAAAAATAAAACACAACTTGTCAAAGATCTTGTATATATGACAGGATCTTTTTGCTGGGTTTAAACGCCTGCTGAAAAACTAACACAACTTGTCAAAGATCTTGTTTATATGACAAGATATTTTAGCGGGGTTTAAAAATCTGCTGAAAAAATAACACAACTTGTCAAAGATCTTGTTTATATGACAGGATATTTTTGCTGGGTTTAAACGCCTGCTGAAAAACTAACACAACTTGTCAAAGATCTTGTATATATGACAAGATATTTTAGCGGGGTTTAAAAATCTGCTGAAAAAATAACACAACTTGTCAAAGATCTTGTTTATATGACAGGATATTTTTGCGGGGTTTAAAAGTCCGCTGAAAAAATAACACAACTTGCCAAAGATCTTGTAAATATGACAACATATTTTTTTATGGTTTAAAAACCTGCTGAAAAACTAACATAACTTGTCAAAGATCTTGTATAAATGACAGGATAGTTTTGCTAGTTTTGAAAACCTGCTGGAAAAATAACACAACTTGTCAAATATCTTGATTATATGCCAAGATAATTTTGCGGGGTTTAAAAATCTGCTGAAAAAAATAAAACACAACTTGTCAAAGATCTTGTATATATGACAGGATCTTTTTGCTGGGTTTAAACGCCTGCTGAAAAACTAACACAACTTGTCAAAGATCTTGTATATATGACAAGATATTTTTGCAGGGTTCAAAAATCTGCTGAAAAAAAATAACACAACTTGTCAAAGATCTTGTATATATGACAAGATATTTTTGCAGGGTTCAAAAATCTGCTGAAAAAAAATAACACAACTTGTCAAAGATCTTGTATATATGACAACATATTTTTTTATGGTTTAAACATCTGCTTAAAAAAAAACACAACTTGTCAAAGATCTTGTATATATGACAAGATATTTTTGCGGGGTTTAAAAACCTCCTGAAAAACTAACACAACTTGTTAAAGATCTTGTATAAATGACAGGATATTTTTGCTAGTTTTGAAAACCTGCTGGAAAAATAACAAAACTTGTCAAACATCTTGTTTATAGGACAGGATATTTTTGCAGGGTTTAAACATCTGCTGAAAAAAATAACTCAACTTGTCAAAGATTGTGTATATATGACAATCTTTTAGCTGGGTTTAAAAATCTGCTCAAAAAATAACACAACATTTCAAAGATCTTGTTTATTTGACAACATATTTTTGCTGGGTTTAAAAATCTGCAGAAAAAAATAACACAACTTGTCAAAGATCTTGTAAATATGACAACATATTTTTTTATGGTTTAAAAACCTGCTGAAAAACTAACATAACTTGTCAAAGATCTTGTATATATGACAGGATAGTTTTGCTAGTTTTGAAAACCTGCTGGAAAAATAACACAACTTGTCAAATATCTTGATTATATGCCAAGATAATTTTGCGGGGTTTAAAAATCTGCTGAAAAAAATAAAACACAACTTGTCAAAGATCTTGTATATATGACAGGATCTTTTTGCTGGGTTTAAACGCCTGCTGAAAAACTAACACAACTTGTCAAAGATCTTGTTTATATGACAAGATATTTTAGCGGGGTTTAAAAATCTGCTGAAAAAATAACACAACTTGTCAAAGATCTTGTTTATATGACAGGATATTTTTGCTGGGTTTAAACGCCTGCTGAAAAACTAACACAACTTGTCAAAGATCTTGTATATATGACAAGATATTTTAGCGGGGTTTAAAAATCTGCTGAAAAAATAACACAACTTGTCAAAGATCTTGTTTATATGACAGGATATTTTTGCGGGGTTTAAAAGTCCGCTGAAAAAATAACACAACTTGCCAAAGATCTTGTAAATATGACAACATATTTTTTTTATGGTTTAAAAACCTGCTGAAAAACTAACATAACTTGTCAAAGATCTTGTATAAATGACAGGATAGTTTTGCTAGTTTTGAAAACCTGCTGGAAAAATAACACAACTTGTCAAATATCTTGATTATATGCCAAGATAATTTTGCGGGGTTTAAAAATCTGCTGAAAAAAATAAAACACAACTTGTCAAAGATCTTGTATATATGACAGGATCTTTTTGCTGGGTTTAAACGCCTGCTGAAAAACTAACACAACTTGTCAAAGATCTTGTATATATGACAAGATATTTTTGCAGGGTTCAAAAATCTGCTGAAAAAAAATAACACAACTTGTCAAAGATCTTGTATATATGACAATATATTTTAGCGGGGTTTAAAAATCTGCTGAAAAAATAACACAACTTGTCAAAGATCTTGTATATAGGACAAGATATTTTTGCAGGGTTCAAAAATCTGCTGAAAAAAAATAACACAACTTGTCAAAGATCTTGTATGTATGACAATATATTTTAGCGGGGTTTAAAAATCTGCTGAAAAAATAACACAACTTGTCAAAGATCTTGTTTATAGGACAGGATATTTTTGCGGGGTTTAAAAATCTGCTGAAAAAATAACACAACTTGTCAAAGATCTTGTATATATGACAATATATTTTAGCGGGGTTTAAAAATCTGCTGAAAAAATAACACAACTTGTCAAAGATCTTGTTTATAGGACAGGATATTTTTGCGGGGTTTAAAAATCTGCTGAAAAAATAACACAACTTGTCAAAGATCTTGTAAATATGACAACATATTTTTTTTATGGTTTAAAAACCTGCTGAAAAACTAACATAACTTGTCAAAGATCTTGTATAAATGACAGGATAGTTTTGCTAGTTTTGAAAACCTGCTGGAAAAATAACACAACTTGTCAAATATCTTGATTATATGCCAAGATAATTTTGCGGGGTTTAAAAATCTGCTGAAAAAAATAAAACACAACTTGTCAAAGATCTTGTATATATGACAGGATCTTTTTGCTGGGTTTAAACGCCTGCTGAAAAACTAACACAACTTGTCAAAGATCTTGTTTATATGACAAGATATTTTTGCAGGGTTCAAAAATCTGCTGAAAAAAAATAACACAACTTATCAAAGATCTTGTATATATGACAATATATTTTAGCGGGGTTTAAAAATCTGCTGAAAAAATAACACAACTTGTCAAAGATCTTGTTTATAGGACAGGATATTTTTGCGGGGTTTAAAAATCTACCGAAAAAAAAACCATAACTTGTCAAAGATCTTGTATATATGACAAGATATTTTTGCAGGGTTCAAAAATCTGCTGAAAAAAATAACACAACTTGTCAAAGATCGTATATATATGTCAGGATCTTTTTGCTGGGTTTAAAAACCTGATAAAAAATAACACAACTTGTCAAAGATCTTGTATATATGACAGGATCTTTTTGCTGGGTTTAAAAACCTGATAAAAAATACTACAACTTGTCAAAGATCTTGTTTATATGACAGGATCTTTTTGCTGGGTTTAAAAACCTGATAAAAAATACTACAACTTGTCAAAGATCTTATACAAATGACAAGATATTTTTGCTAGTTTTAAAAAAACCTGCTGGAAAAATACTAAACTTGTCAAAGATCGTGTATATATGCCAAGATAATTTTGCGGGGTTTAAAAATCTGCTGAAAAAAAATAACACAACTTGTCAAAGATTGTGTATACTCTATATATGACAGGATATTTTTTTACCGGGTTTGAAAACCTGGAAAAAAAAAACCTACTTATCAAAGATCTTCTATATAGGACAGGATCTTCTACCTGGGTTTAAAAACCTGCAGGAAAAATAAAACTTGTCAAAGATCTTGTATATATGACAGGATATTTTTGCGGAGTTTAAAAACTTGCGGAAAAAAAAAATTTGTCAAAGATCGTGTATCAATGACAGAATCGTTTTGCTGTGTTTAAAAACCTGCTGAAAAAAATAACACAACTTGTCAAAGATTGTGTTTTGATGACAGGATTTAAAAACCTGCTATAAGAAAAAAAACCACACAACTTTTCAAAGGTCCTCTAAATTCAACACGATGCCCTGCTGTGATTTATTTTTTACCAATGCTGCAATGATCTTCAATTTTTTTTTCCCTTTGTTTGAGGAGAAAAAGGCCCAAAGAGTTTCTGGTGTCCTAGATGTTGGACATAGATGCACACATGTTGTGCGTCCATGTGCGAGTACAAAGGCAGCAAAGTGTGATGTCGACACAAACAAGTCTTTGCATTCATGAATGACGTAATTCCTCATAAGAAGTTGATCCACGGTTAATCCCGGCAGGTTGTTGCATGCAGGACCAACAGGAAGGACGCGGGACCAGCAGGGAGGACTCGGGACCAGCAGGGAGGACTCGGCCGACGACACGAAGCAGATCAAAAAAAGCACAAGAAAAACGAAAAGCAACAAAGTCAGCGACGGGACTCAAAGCGGGAAAACCGATCCAGACTCCGGACTCTCCTCTGGAGATCTTCATCATCTGTGCACAAGGAGTCTGCAAATTCTTCCACAAACCAAAAGACAACACTGACACAGGTAGGGACTCACTGCTGGTCCTCGTTCGGACTCTGTGATGATACATGTTGGTCCTAAAACTATAAAACTTTAGTCCTAGTTCTACAATGACATACAGGATATACAAACCCCGTTTCCATATGAGTTGGGAAATTGTGTTTGATGTAAATATAAACGGAATGCAATGATTTGCAAATCCTTTTCAACCCAACTTTCAAGACAAGATATTTGATGTTCAAACTCATAAACTTTATTTTTTTTTGCAAATAATAATTAACTTAGAATTTCATGGCTGCATCACATGCCAAAGTAGATGGGAAAGGGCATGTTCACCACTGTGTTACATCACCTTTTCTTTTAACAACACTCAGTAAACGTTTGGGAACTGAGGAAACTAATTGTTGAAACTTTGACATTGGAATTCTTTCCCATTCTTGTTTTATGTAGAGCTTATGTTGTTCAACAGTCCGGGGTCTTGTTGTCGTAATTTACGCTTCATAATGCGCCACACATTTTCGATGGGAGACAGGTCTGGACTGCAGGCGGGCCAGGAAAGTACCCACACTCTTTTACTACGAAGCCACACTGTTGTAACACGTGGCTTGGCATTGTCTTGCTGAAATAAGCAGGGGCGTCCATGATATCGTTGCTTGGATGACAACATATGTTGCTCCAAAACCTGTATGGACCATTCAGCATTAGTGGTTCCTTCACAGATGTGTAAGTTATCCATGCTATGGGCACTAATACACCTCCATACCATCACAGATGCTGGCTTTTGAACT